>NC_045750.1:13575168-13610894 GCF_008692095.1 Etheostoma spectabile
CTGAAGTCTCTTTCCCAAAAGTCAGCCTTGGTGCAGAATTTTAGCCACTAGAGCCAGTCCTACAATGAGCTTTCCTTAGAATGTGTCTGTAGCTTTAAATGCTATTGAGGAGGAGAAGGGGGGGGGCAAGGTGGAAGATGGGGGCAAGGTGGAAGATGGGGGTGTGGCCTTGACCAACTGCCATGCTCTGCTTGTTTGCAAGCCATGATATGTCTCTCTGTCTGCACGATCCGTCCTGCGCAAGATGTTCACAAATTATAATCCTTTTTTAAGCTGCCGCTGTGCTCTGTTGTACATAATGGTTACACTTCCATGAAAGGTTTTCAAAATAAACCTCCAACTTATTTAACATATAAAGAGACAATAAAGGAAACGGAGGGGTCTGTGTTAAATGAATATCCCACATTCTGTTGTGCTTTTTGCCCCAAAATGTAATTTTCTCTGCACGTATCAATAAAGTAGGCTACTATAGCATACAAAATGTAATATAACATATGCTGGTCTGTTAAATAGACGGCACAAAACATTGGCTAATTTGAAAATTATGAAGGCTAACTTTACTTGCTCATTACCCAGGACTAGGTGGAGAAATTAAATCTCCAACCTGGCCTGGGAAACCCTGGGAACGCTGGGAACGCTGGGAACGCGTCGGGATCCCCCAGTCGGAGCTGGTTGATGGGGCTCGGGAAAGGGAAGTTTGGGGTCCCCTGCTGGAGCTGCTGCCCCCGCGCCCCTTTACCAGATAAGTGAATAAAGAGGGATGAATGGATGTATTACATCTAAAAAGTTAAATAAAACCCAAGGACCAATGCTAATTATGGCCTACAGAAGACTACCTGACAATGAACTGTAGGCTACACTACTGGTCTACCATGCATGCAACACAACGTAACATAATTTGATATCGGTTTTTATTTATTTCTAAACAGTAAATAATCCGGTAAATATTTTTGATTCAGTGACTTGAGTACTTACATGTTATGTTTAATTCCAATTATCTATCTGCATGTTCTTCATATGACAATTTTCTTTTCTGTTTATTTCCGGTCTAACAGTCAGTCAGGTAACATCTGGGTTTCACTTGATGGAGATTTGTCACAAGGGGCAAACATCTTACGCATGCGTATGCAGGCAGCACAAGTCGGGTACCGAGAGTCTCTTTCTCATGGGTGGGCCAAATTCTCTGGGCGTGCAATGCGGAGAAAGGGGAGGTAACCTTTACCCTTATGACATAATAAGGAGCAAGATTCCAGATGGGCCGATCTGAGCTTTCATTTTCTCAAAGGCAGAGCAGGATACCCAGGACTCGGTTTACAGCTATCGCCATTTCTAGCCACTGGGGGACTACAGGGAGGCTGGGGGGGATCTCATATTAATGTTAAGGAACCTCAAAGTGGAATTTTCATGCCCTGCAACCTTAAATCATAATGCATATTTACATACACCATAACCGCAAAACAATGTGCGGGCTAGTAGTTTGTTTGGCGGTTTTCAAAGTAGAGGCTGACTTGACGTGGTGGCTTTTACTGTGAAAAAAAATCACAGGAAATGCATGTATTTTGTCACTAGGTTGAAACTGACCCCAGTCAATCATCAAAAATGCATGTACAAAACAAGACAAGGTCATTTTTGGCATTTTGTTTGTTGACAAGTTAGTTGCTCTCTGGTTGTATTTCTGACAAAGTGAAGACAAATGTAATTATAAATTAAAAAAAAGAAAAAGAAAAGTTGTTTACAAACCTGAGAACTTTTCAAGGCCTAGAATCTTGTTGTCATGATCAGGATCACCAAACTCTAGGTCTTGTCCTAGAAGGAAGTCTGTGTCTAAGGGGAGGTTTCCTGGAGCTTCAATGGCTACACCATCTTCAGAATCCACTACAGTCATAGAAAGGAGCAAATTAACAACATTGGATGACTACTATCATTTCAAATCAATTATATCAATAATCAATTTGCATGAATATTTCCCTGTTATTGGCAAACTCCCAAGGCACCAACATGTGACGCTAACATGGTGCTTTCTGCTCTGACTTTCAGCGTCAACTAGAAGAGTTGGCAGCCTGACGGAGAAATCATACAGGTACAGTAAGTAACTGTTTTATTGCCAAAATACATTGATAGTCAAGTTAGTAAAGATTTGTATTGACATACCTACATTGTAGATGTGGTCTACTTTTATTAATTCATAGATGACAGACTTATTATGAACATTAGGCTTGGCCGAATGAGGCTGGTGGTATTGAAATAGCTGCCTTACCTTTAACCTTCAAGTGAATCTTACTATTCAGTAGCCTATACATATAGGTTTTAATTGTTTAAAGAAAGCTTTTTAGGCAGATATATATTGCTCAAAAATTTTAATTGAATCATTTTCCATAAATGATGGGAAACAAATTGTCAATCTTCTCATTTTGCAGCAAAAGCTTTTGACAACCCTCGTGGAGCCTCATTATCTATTGTGTGCAATTGTTTGATCCACCCCACTAATGTAAAAATGTGCAGAATTATACATGAATTAATTTATATTAGTCAAGCATACAAATATAGGGTGTATGTAAACGCAGTTAGCCAGGTCATCAGTAATTGGTGTGTCTTTCTGCTGGTGAAAATCTTTTCAGTTCCACTGCACTGTTTTTTTTTTTTGTAACTTATAAAAGTAAAAGGTTGAACATAATCACAGAAGACAATGTCATTTAGTTCCCGACAGTGCACAAACAACACTTACTGAACAAAAAATGGACTCCTTTCAGTTGACAGATGGAACGTTTTTACTGCATTTACAGCTAATGATGCCTGAAATCCAAACTCAGTCTCTCAAGCTTGATAGAATCCAAACAGCTATCACACAGCTGTCACTGTTCATAAAACTATCACCAAGCCAACTCAAGGGCATTACGCTCATCAGCCCTTCTTGGCAAACCCTTGAGAAACAGCGCCATAGTGCCATCTACTGGTCATCTTGTCTTTGACATGGTGTCGAGGCTGTGAGAGGGATTCTTTTTTCACAGAACTACATTAAATCGAATTTGATTGATAGATAGCTAGTAAATAGGTGCAAACAGAAACCTAGAATATGCTCGTCAAGTGAATAAAAATATTGGACTGTAAAAACAGCAACAGTGAAGGAAACCCTTGGGTGTATTATTACTGCTTGACAATAACATTATCTTTGGTGTTTTAAGTACATACTGATCAATAATGAGTGAAGAGTAACTGAACATTTCCAAGGTTGTGAGTTTATGGTGTTGACATTACCTATTGACCACCGCTGAAAAACTGCAGCCAAAACTGTTGATCTTTTCTATGCAAAGCAGAGGTAGTAACATAAAGTAGTTAAAGAAGTATTGGCAGTTTCTATTGAGCTTTGTGTGTTGTTGTAACGATTACATTGTGTGAGCGTCGGGAGATGAAGAAGTTGGTTAAACAAATCCTTACAATATGTGGCAACACCAACACGTAGAGATACTGTGTGCTGCATTGTTTTAAGAAATAGTTTAGGCCACGCTTTGTTAGCATGCATGGTACCAGCAGCATAGTTACTGTGAGCTTAAATTCTGTATTCGGCAGCTAATTACCAACAATACAACACATCGGTCATTTCATTCTATATCAGGTACTACGCAGAATACAAGGCATCGAGGAGAAGTAGAATATGCACACAACATCTCTGTTTGTACACACATTAAATAGCTCCAAATGTCACATCTGTACATTTCTAACTTTAAACATTTTACGATAAACTTGCAGTGTGCACGTTCCACAATCATTCGAAAGAAGGCAGAATGTGACAATAGATTTCACTGTATGACTAGTTACAATACTGTGGGTCAGTATGATTGATGTGAAACATTACTTAAACAGCAACGTGTCCAGGTGTGAGCGGAGAAAGAGGCCAGGACCAGGCCAGGATTCACAGGGATAGAATAGGAGACTTAACTGTGGAGCATGTTGTAAGATGAGAGATTGCCATAGCTTGACTATGTATCAACTTTTCAATGTTAAAATGATCATTGAATACCTACACTTGACTGGCTGTGGATTCTGTTGTTTTTTTCTTGGCATCTTCCAGACAGCCTCTCTCCTTTTAGCAACGTCTTCCTACAGACTTCCACAACCATCAGCTCATTCTCATCCGTTTGGAAGATATTCTTCAGTAATTCTATTCATGAAAGAGACACATTTCATTATCACAGAAGAATAAAAAAAACAGTAAATGCTCACATTTAAGAAGGTTGGACCAGTGAATTTGTGGCATTTTTGCTTAAAATGACTTAAGAGTTAAAGCTGTTCCAGATTTATTTTCTTTTGATCAACTAACCAGCACATTGTTTCAGCTCTTCAGCCACAAATAGAATTTGAACCATTGTCAACAGCTTACTTGTAACTGAATGGATCAAGTCACTCCTTGAGCTGAACAGAGAGACAAGTCTGTAGTGATCAGTGATGGTAGTGTCATCAAAACAAATACTGCACATTCACAGTATATCTTATAATCCCACGTCTTAGATAACACTGCTAACCATAAATGCTTTGAACACATGAAGTCAGCCCACTAACTCGGAGTCAATTACTGCAGTGTCCTTTTTTGGCTTATCCGTTATGTCCTAATGAAGCCACTTAGAGGACATCGCACAGTGTAACTAACATCACAGGATACAGATGTCACATGGGCGTAGGTATTCTCTGGACTTGAGCAGTATTTACACTGTAAACAAACACAAAATTCACCATTAGGTAGAAATACAAAATGGCTAACATTAGCTCTGGGGCGGCAATCCGACAGAAAGCAATCAAGCGAGTCAGCTAGCTATTTAAACTGGAACATGTCTTTTTATAGCATTCAGCTAGCTGATGTTGTCACTGTGCAACAAGAAATGTCAGCAATATCTGGGACAACTGGAGGTACGCGACCTAATGAGTGGCTAAACAAAACGCGTCCTGGCCAGCACGTAGTAATGATTGATTGGCAGGTGCCATCTTCAGTCAATAGAAGCCGTGGTTTAACATGTTAACCTAGAGCTAAATTAGCCGAGCAGCTAATGCCAACTTCACTAGTTAGCATCGAGCTAACTTACCTAAAAAACGTAAATATCCCTGTCGATTGAGAGGATGTTTGTCATCGGAATACACGCCATCAGATGCGAAGTGTTTTTCCTCAAATGTACAACGTCTGGAGATCCGCCATTTCTTCATGAGCAGCGGCGACAAAGAAAGGCAATTAATGGTATTTTTCATAACTTAATTGATTTTCTGATTCGCCTGTGATCCAGCAGCAGCAACAACAATACGACTTCCGGCCTCATTCCTTCAGAATAAAAGTGACACATGCACTACTAGTAACGAAAACGTTAAAACTCGACATACACTTTCTACTTATCGAATGTTACGTTGTCGTTATATTGTCATTTAATCTGTACATGCGTTCGAAGGGAAGCCTACACTCCAACCGTACACTATAAATAGGTAATTTTATATATTTCTTTCAAGATAATTCATCTGCTTGCATATATTTTTTTATTTTTGGTGTTCTAGATTTCTGCTAATTCAGATACACCAACGTGGCATAACAGTGTACTAATTATGTCATGCTTCGCATTTAATTGTATTGGTATGACTGTTGATTTCAAAATTAAAGTATTTTTAAACCTAATTTTAAAAGTTAAATTCTTGGCTTTTACTCTGAAGGCCAGGGACGCATACCGGACGTGTTATTTTTGCTGGCGGGATATTCCATTGTAACCTCTCTTCCGTTTAGCTGGGTTTCCGTTTCCGAAAATAATTTCCGGTTGCTGTACCTCACGGAATTATTGTAGTTGTAGTTCTCAAAGATAGGCTACATAGTAACTGAAATAGCCATATCATAGCCTACTTAATTATTTTACAGTTCTGGGCTTGCATGTGTCAGTTATTTAAACAGATGTCAGTCCTATACGGTCTATGGTCAGTCCTACAAAAAAATGTACCTTCTTGGATATTTACATAGAAAAATATATAAGCAGCCACTAAAACCACTTAAATCCTAAACTATAAGATCAGAGCCCAATAGAGAATTCAAGCTGATGGAGATTCAATGTCATACCACAATGTAGGGAGTGCAAAAAAATGCCTGTAAAATATGGGATCAATGCAAATGTTGCATCCTTTTGCATTTTGTCTTGTGACAATTTAGGTCCTTACCTGCATGACAAAGGAATCAAAAGTCAGAAAAAATCAGGGACCGGGAGCGCGGCACTCTGTGACGACTTTCATCTGTCCCAAGATGGTTTGAAATAAATTGTATTATTTTAATTGTTTATTGTACTTCACGCACATCGCAATCCCACAAATTATAAGATTCTACACCTCACTTGAATGTGGGTTCTATGTGTCATTGAACAAACGATGCAGTGTTTTTTTCTTCTTCAACCGGAGCCACATGGCCTCTGAAGGTGCCCAGGAGATCCCTAAGGAAACGTCATCTTTGAGCACTGGACCTAAGATGTAGGCTACCTTTAGAATATTAGCCTAAATAATTCACATAAATATTGCCATGTTTGTTTGACTGGGACATAAATAAACAAAAGAGATGGGAAGCGGTTTTATATTTGGCAATGACAACATTTTTTTTATTATTATTATTATTACATTTTTATTAACAAATACCATCACAAACATTCAGACATCGCAGTTCAAAATATGACAGTTTAAGAAAGTAGGGTTTACACATAGACCGCTAATATTAATAATATATATACAGTCTTTTTTTTTTTTTTTTTTAAGCCATCTTTATTGCAAAAAATACAAAACAGAACACTAACAACACACAAAAGTAAAAGATACAATGGCAATGACAACATGTGAGTATGGCACTGGACATTTCTGAATAAGAGATCCTGGGATTGTGCGCATCCCATTGGTTGATGTCACTGCAGTGCCTCCCCTCAGGCCGCCGCGCAGTAAGCCATCAGCCTGCTGCTGTATACCGGGGGGGGGGGCTCCTCAACGCGGAACTCCTCTCCTCAGTCGCGCCGCGGACTGGACTTGACCGTCGTAGCCCGCCTCTCTGCAGCGTTTTGCGGTCAGATATGTTCGGTGTGGAGCAGTGAAGAGGAGGGGGGGGGGGGTCTGTGTGCCGCTGCTCAGGGGGAGGAGCCAGTTGTTGATTCTACGCTGCATAGAGAAGGCGCCGCACAGAGAGGTAAGATAGCCTCCCGTTTACGTAATAGAAATGATTGTGTGTTTTATCTGCAGACTTTGAAAAAGCGCATGCAGACGCCTTTATTTTCGCCATTCCTCGTGTTTTATGAGGGATCATATCTGGAGCTGGAGGTGTACGCGAACACGTATAGCCTTTTAAAACATGCCACTCCCTGCAATAGCATGATGCTCAGGACAGAACCTCTTTTACATTATTAAATTGGAAGTATGAAAATGTGGAAATTATTATTTTTTAAAAAAATGTGTAGGTTACGCAATGGCTGCCTTTGATCCGTCCGCTTTTATAATACCTTTAGTACCTTTAGTTTTCAATGGCAACCCCAATATGGCCTGTCCTTGTGGTTTCTTGTGTCATTTGGTTAAATGACAATTGTTATTTAATTAATTGTCAATTCACTTATTTCAACTGGAGAGTTAAACATATGGATCAGTGAGTTATAAAAACACTGTTATGAAATTCCACACCAATATAGGCTGCTATAATATGACATCATATAGAAAACAATTCCTCATATTGTGGTTATTCAACAACATAACGAAGCATAGGCTGCCAGAGGTCAGGCGCCACATGGTGCAGAAACAGAATATTTTGGTCAGGGATTCCGCGGAGTGTGTTTTTGTGTGTGTGTGTGTGTGTGTGCGTGTGCGTGTGTGTGTCAGGCTGAGGTTACTCTCATGCCTTGGAAACCCGCATTGCTGATGTGGTCTTGTGTCCAGTGAAGAGATATTTAATAGGGTGTATTATCAGGTTTCCCAGAACTCAACATCGGACATCCTCTCTGTTCAATGATTGCATAGCAACAGCTTGTTAACACGTGTCCTCGAAAAACGCCTCAAAGCTGCGGAGATAACACACTGTGATATGGTTCATTCAAAGAACAAAATACAGAAAAAAAGGTGTCCCGTTTCTTGCCAGGATGGCATTTCAAAGTAGGGGAAATGCTTCGGGCAGATATTGGTTGTGTAATAATCCCATCTGTCATTGTCATATCTATCATCAATATATCATCACTTTAGACTCTAACTAGTCATGTGATGTGAAATCAGAAAGGCGATATTAAATCCTACATAACTTTCACATGAAAGTTATTTCACAGAATCACTTACAGAGCATTTTGTCCCTATTTATTGAGTATAATTTGAAATAATGATTTGTCACTGTAGTAGGGCTTCACTCCTTTAATGTATGTTACTTCTTTACATTTTTTCTAATTTGAGTGTAGATGAGTTAATGATAGTACACCATTTGGGAGAAAAATCAGTACAAGGTGCTTCATCATAAACAGTGCCTTGAGTATCCCAGCAGCGTATCTTAAAGAGCTACTCCAGCATTTTAGTATTGCACTTTCATAAAGTCTGTCTCTCGTGGGTCCCCAATAAAGAATAGTCAAAATCAGAGCATCAGAGCCTTTCCTGACTTTATGTCTGTGATGTGGGTTAAGCTGCAAAAACACTGGATCCTATTCCCACAATGCAACCAATAGCATCATGCCATTTGACCTTCATTGCTAAATGTTTTTTTAACTCCATGTTTCCAATTTGTGACACACATTTGTGAGTGGTCATTAGGGGCAGGTGGGGCACACACCAGAAAGAAATGCAAACAAACGATATGTTATTTTTCCTACAATTTATAATCTTCCATCAATGGGAAATGATAAATACGCATGCTCAGAGTGGTAGTGTGTTTAATGTAGATCACACAAATTTGATGGCCAGTGGGGATGACGGCCCGTAGCCCCACGACAGCGCCATTTCATATTTCAGACTTGATTTGCTATCTGTCTGTCTGGTGCGGCGCCAACATTAGTCTGTAAGAAGCGCAAGAGGGGAGATGGTCTTATTGTTGCTAGCCAACTTGAGAAAATAAATGTAATAGATTTCATTCTCGGTTTAAACCTTTTAAAGCAACACCAAAGCACTTTTCCTCTTCAGCCCCCCTACAGGTTGGAAGCGGAATTGTCCATTACCGCTGTCACATTGGAACCACAGATCCGCTACCCGATCTGGCAAACTTGCATAGTGCGGTTATAACCGGTAGACATCACTCAGACTGCTGGTAAAAGTAACGGGGGTTTCACGTGGAGTGGTTAGCATACAAAATAAAATCATCAAATGTTTGCCCAGGGTAAAAATTATCTTTTGAAATGATTGGTGCCCCCCCCCAATTTTTTACATATAAAAATGCCACTGGAAACGTTTCAACTAATATACTTTCTGTTCAATGTCTCCGAGCTGAGAAACCCTCATGACATCATCAGGGTTAAAGTGTCATTAACGTGTAAGATCAGTGCAATGCACCTTTAAAAGTTTTTGCCTGTATTACAATTTTTTTGTAGAAATGTGTGTCGAGTGTGTGCTGCGTTTGCTGTCTGTGTGAATCAGCATGCTGAATCATGTCAGTAGGTAAGAAAACTAGACTGCAGCCAAAGCCTTTGTACATTATGTAATGATGTCCGCTGTTGCTTGGCACAAGGGATCAGTTTTCTTTCACCTGTTGGAAATAAATTAAAGATGAGTGTGTGGTGCTTTGAATTAAGACCAAGGCATGTGGCTGAAGTTTTTGTATCGGTGCGCTGGCGTAGCTAGTAGTTCACAGAATAGGTGTCGGTCGGTCGTAAACTGCTTCAGCGGGTAACAAGGTCAAACAGCCATCTTGTCTAAGACGTACACGATAGTGCCATTTTCTTATTACTTTGTGAATGATAGATTTGATAACAATAACTAGTCCAGTACATTATCTGTAAATTAGACAGATTATATGAATAAGTACAGTATGTCTTACAACACATGTGTCTGTTATACATGATACTGTATTTAGGGTAGAATTTCCATGTGCTTACAAGCTCTTTGTGCTCTGGCACAGAAAGAAGTTTCTAGGACAGATTCTGAATTTGTCCTTTAATTCTCTGTAATCCCCCAAAGATGCCTTAAGAATTTTAATTATTGTAAAGGGACAGGCCGTGTAACCGAATTGTTCATTCCCTTTTGCCAAGAGTTCTCTTAAAAGTGAAGTTGAGTATGAAACATCAAAAGGAGGGCTGGTGTCCTGTAGCGTAAGGAGGGGACGTCGAATCTTAAAGTGTGTCTTTGGCCTCAGGAGCATTTAATGATATACTGACAACACACAGGCGTGCTTTTGCATCCTGCTCATAGTAGTTGGCAAGGAAGAGAAAAGAAAATCATTAAGCTGTAAACCTAAGATGTGCTTTCTCTTTCCAAGCAGCATCTGTGTCCATCCCTCGTGTTGTTAACACCCTTGAGCCCTCTGAGGGATGTCATTAACGACAGCGTTGCCGGACTAACAGTGCTGACCCATTTGTCTGTGTGACGCGTCTGATGCGCTGCGCTCCACTCTATCCCAATGCTTGACGTCAAGCGACTTCACGATGCAGGCAAAGCCTTCCGGGAAGGCGGTGCTGCATTTGAAAAAAATGCTGCGCGTGAAAAAGCTGGCAGATGCCCATCTTTATGCAAATGAATCTGTTGACTATCCAGTAGAAGTAGACGAAAATCTTTCAAACCGACCTTTGTCGATTTGAAATGAAGACAAAATTCAGCAACTGTATGGCCTATTTCTTTGTTGAATCACTAGAATTCGTAATTCGTAAAAATATGAGCTTGTATTCGGCCCGAGCCGCCATGACAGTGGTTTGAAATTCTAGAGCGGCCAGCCCCTCGTGACACGTTCGTCCAATCAGGTGCCGGTCAGGGGCGTGGAGCATCAACCATGAATTTATCAGGTCACGACACCACGCTTCAGTCATGTCGCAAACATGGATCAGCACTGTAAGACGATGCATGCGCGGAGACATAAATGCGTTAACCCACCTATATAAATATAGAGGAGATGGTGAATATTGTCATATCAACAAATGGTGGGGTGTCCTTTAAAAAGGAAATTACAATTGTTACCGCACTTACCATCACGGTTTGGTCCAAAGTTCAATTGTCAGAGCAGGAAAGAGTTTGTAAGACTTGTATGTGGACACTGTAGCTGTGCGACTTTGTCAACGTATACTCTGTGCTGTCTGACTGTGGGAAACAAAAAGCTTTGAATGTGTTCATAAACACCTCCCATCTAGCCAGTTCATATTCCTAGAGTTTTCCGGAAGAAGACCAGGACCACAGCATTATTTGGAGGCCATGTTGGGTTTTGCAAATCACAATTCTATTATTTAATATCTGGCGTAAGATTGACTTGCACCATTAGATGTTACCTTGACAAATTTGTTTAATTTGTTAATTCATTTGATTATTTGGTTTATACACATTAATTTAAAAATATTCCCTAAAATATTGTTTCTAAGAGTCCAGACTCTTTGTCCATCCCTGGTAAAAAGAATGATGAAGCACATAGCTACTGTAGCCATACCCTGCCTCTGGTCACTGCAATTACTTTTTATATTCAGATTTACTGTAATAGATTTGACTACGTTACATTGTGATACAACAGTTTAGGATCTTTAAATAGCTGATAATCTATCATCATATCATAATTGATGCCGTATTCCATTGTCCGATTTGACGCGGTGACAATATGGAGACAGCTGTTTTAATTGGTCTGGGATTGCATGAATCACCTCCTGCTCTGTTTGCTCTCTGGGCCTGATTATGAAAGCTTGCTGCTGCCTAATGGAGACACAATGAGTTGTCTTTGCTGTCTATCACTGCCTCTCCTCTGCCTCACCCTCCATCTCCCATGATCCTTTTTGTCAAACCAGTCACAACTGTGACCAGTCTGGTCTATCTGCTCTTTGTGTCTCATGGCTGTGACCTTATTGCTCATCTGAGTCTGAGGCTGTGTGACGGGCAGGCCGGGGCGCAGAGACCCAATGCACTCAGTGTCTTTTCAGGTGGAATTTTATTCCATTAAAAAGACTAACAGGGGCTTTTATGTAGAGATTCAGGAGTAAAATGGGATAGCTATCTTTAAAATTATTATATATAATTTTGTGACATTATTAAAAGGTCAGATTTTAAGTTATTGTGTCTGCTCAGATTTTGAGTAAACAAAAAGAGACCAAGCACACTATTTATTACATAATATATCTTGTATTTATGTAGAGTAGTTTTGCTGTAATTAAACATAAAGAAATGATGATAAATATACAACAAATAAAACACCATAGTACAGATTGAGCCAGCTATGTTTTTTAAAAATATAATATTAGTGTTGTTGTTCTGTATAATAGGATTCTGAATTTGCAGCCAGAGGGGAAAAATTCATAGATATTATTTATATTCATGTTATGGGGGTTCACGGAGAGGTTTTTTAACATAAAAAATGTTCAAAAGAGAATAAAAGTTCAATTACAATATGAATCACAAGCTGTTGCCTAATACATGGTAGACAGCAATGCTTTTAAATATTTGATTACATTTATAATCACATTTTGTTACACACAGTTGTAAATGGCCCTGATGTAGGGCTTAATAATATGGTTTAGTTCTGAGTACTTTGGTAGCTGACGGCGCAGGTTACAACATCCCAGGTTCAATTTTGGCCATGGGGACTTTGTTACATGTCATACTGTACCTTTCCCCCCATTTATTTAATATGCTCTGTCAAATATAAGAGAAAATGTAAAAAAAAGAAGAAAAAAAGCTTTAGGTCACCAGATCTACTTGCAACCCTTTGGCAGAGTTGCATATGTCGACAGGTTGTGACCAGTAGAACCAAAGATTGTACCAAATAAACAAATAGTTTTTGAGTTCTTTACGAGAACAGAGCAAACATGAATTAAGTCAGGACATTTGTTAAATTTTGAATAGCAGAAATATGTTTTTTTTGCTTGACTGGGAGCCCCTGATATCAATATCACAGAGATTAAATTAAAATCCAATTCCAGATATTCATAATAATGTAGAATCTGTTTAGATATGTATACCGTATATCATAATATGAAAGATGTGCACGTAATGTAGTTACATACAAAATATGGTAATTGATGTGATGTTGAATGCAACTACTACAATGCATTACATTAATTTTACAATTTTCTTGGAATTACTTGGAAAAAACACACAATAGAATCAAATCATCATGATGCCATTCCACAGAAATGTGAATTATAATATAATGATATTGAATTATTGCATAGACTCTGATGCGTTTAGCAGCTACAGTTTCACATAGGGATGTCTTTGTATAACACAATATGTAATGGCAGAATGCACGTCCCATCCTTTCACATTCACTCTAATTTAAGCCATGATTGTGTTTGTTTCCAGGGTAAGGGACTGTTTGCTGTGAAGAGGAGGCCTAAAATGATGAAGGACAGTCAGCCGGTTCAGGACTAGCTCAGACCGAGGGAACTGCAGTGGAGGTGGAGAAGGAAGAGGAGGAGGGGGGGGGGAGAAAACCTGAAGACCAGACCTTGGAAAGACTAGTGATGTTCCCCTCTGACAGGGATTACCTCCTTCCTGTCGTCTACCTCTCCATCTCTCCCGCTTTTCTTCCCTCACACAGCAGAGCAGCCGCCAGGCTCCAAGACTCAGAGCAGTGACAGCTCACTGTGCGCACACGCACACTCACACACACACAGACGCGCACACACACACACGCACACCCGCTTTTTCATCTTGCTCATGATAGTTGGCCTGCCCTCCTCAGCCACTGCCCCTGCTCTACTTCTAGACCATGAAGAGGCCCAAGCAGCAGACGGGGCCGCTGAGCTTCCTAAACTTCTTCAGCAGAAAGCCCAAATCGGAGCCAAAGCCCGAGAGGCAGGTGGAAGCCCGGCCCAGAGAGGAGGTGGCAATCACCCTGACCCCGAGCGAGCATCCAGAGCAGGTAAGACTGAGGGAATCTCCTAATTTTGTTTCAGCTTCGGGACGACTTGGTAAGTTTTAGTTAAGCCGTTTTCATTTCAATAAATGTTGGATCTCAGTTTGTATTTGTTCCAGTTCGACCATTAAGGTCCATTAACAAGTCTTATTTTATCAGTAGTGCTGTCTTTGTAAACACAGACAGAAATCTGGTAATTTGGTGAAATAGGATAATACTGTATATGTTTATTATTAGTTTATTATCCCTTCATCTGAGATATGTCTAGTTTTGTTGCCAGAATCACGAAAGAAAGCAGAACCCGAAGAGAGGCTGTAGATCATTAACTTTGACTGTATTAGCTTCTGCTTGCTTCCTCCCTCTCCCATACTGTTAGCCCCAATCCAATAGAGTGTTTATTTAATTAATTGGTAATTTGGAGAAATTATGTTGCCAAGAAACCAAAGTAGACCAAGTATCCACCTACATACACACTCAGCACTGTAGATTTCCATTAGAAATGTGAGGCTGTTTCATTTGCTTTCATGTATTTCTTGAAATAAACCATTTGTGAACAGCAGCAGGATAGTCTCACAACTCTAGTTGTGACCCTGCGTTTCACCCTTTGCTGGAGAACAAATGTACATGATTGGTAAATCAGCAGCTCTGTAATTGTTGACAGGATCTCAGCCTCACAGCACAAGAGGCCGGAGAATCAGGAGTTTCTGGAGGAGAAAGAGGAGAAGGAGGAGGTCCGCCAGCAGCGGCGGAGGTAGGCGAGGACGGGGCCGCCACAGCTGAGTGCGTGGGCGGGGTCAGCTGCGGCTCCACTGGGGTCCTGTCCCTATCCTCCTCCAGCCAGGAGCAGCTATTGGATGAACATCTGGAGGAGTGCCCACTGTGCCTGCTCAGTCAACCGCGTTGCCACTTCCCACGACTCACCTCCTGTTCCCACCGAACATGCTCCGACTGCCTCCGCCAGTACCTACGCATTGAGATAACAGAGAGCCGGGTGGGCATCGCGTGCCCTCAGTGCCCTGAGACACTGGCGCCACTGGACGTTCGTGCCATCCTGGATGACCGAGCGCTGCTGGAGCGGTTTGAGGAGTATCAGTTGAGGCGCTTCCTGGCTGCTGACCCAGATACACGCTGGTGCCCCGCGCCTGACTGCAGGTGAGAATCAGACCACCACAAAATCTCTACATACTTTTACTTTTTATTAACAGTTTCATGCATAGTTACACTGGAAAATAAATCACTTCAAAATCATGGTCTTATTCTGGTATGTAGACAGTTAAATAACAACGTTGAGAGAAGATAATTTAATAAGGGAGAAGAAAAAGGCGTGAACAATGAAAATGATGGCTTCTCTAGATTGTGGAAACTTGCAGAAAAATTCACTTTTTATTTGACTTTATCTTGAGTCACACAGTAACAATTTACATGACTGTAATTAGAAGGCTACAATTTGGCAGCTATTGTCAAAACCCTGTCATCCCACCACCGGCTTTATGTCGTAAAACACAAGACTTGGGGTAGTTTTTCAGTGTCAGGATGATTGACTGAGCTTCAAAAAGATGAACTGACAGCAAAGTGAAAGCTCTTTTTGAGCTTTACATGCATCTGAAGGCTGTTAAAAGTTTGAAGCGACCAAATAATTTTGAAGATCCTGAAACAGCAGACTGGTTGTAGCCTCTTTCCTAAGCAGGCCTCTTTTCATTTTGTATTTACAAACCTTTTAAGAATCTATGTAAATGTCCATTTCTCTGTCCATTTGATTTTCTCTTGTTCCCTGAGGATAAATGTGTATTACATCATAGTTTGAAGCACAGCTTTGATAGAATTTAATTGCAGAATCGATTTAAGACCTTATCATAAATCAGTCAGGGAGAAATCCACCGTGGAAACGTGATAGACATGTTGTTGTTTTTTCCCCATTTGACAGGAGTCTCAATAGACCAGAATGCAGTGCAACCACGAGACGTGTTCTGTGTTAACTCAACTTTTCTGCTGCAACATGTACAGACACCAATCCATTGCTGGATCACCTTAATGTTCACAGATGGGTAACAGGATAGGGCTGCTGATGGGAAATCATAATGTGTGTGTGTGTGTGTGTGTGTGTGTGTGTGTGTGTGTGTGTGTGTGTGTGTGTGTGTGTGTGTGTGTGTGTGTGTGTGTGTGTGTGTGTGTGTGTGTGTGTGCATGTTGTGTGTGTGTCCAGTGAATATCTGTGGTCAAAAAGCATGTATGCACCACGTTTCAGAAATCAGTGGTAGACTGTCTGTCTCCTGGACTGTCAGTGCTCAGTGTTTGCTCATGATAAATGAGTGGAGCAAAAATCAATACGCCAATCTGTCCAATGCTGTGGTGAATTAAATGTAACTCAGGGAAACGAGATCGGATTTCTAAAGTTTCTACAGCAAATTTGCACAATTATGAGTATTTAAAACATCTTTAAAAGTGGAGGTCAGTGGAGTTTAAAATTTGAAATGACAAATAGTTCCCACATAGAAGAACCTTTTGAAGTGGTGACCCATTATGTAAACTGGTCACAGTTATGGTCCGTGTATTCCCGTGTTTCAACATACACACATTCCTCCAGGTCTTAGTGACAGAAGCTTAGCTGGAGATTATGTCAATCTGAGAAAGTGTGGCAAAATGTGGGGCTCTGTGTACATGCACACGCTCAAGTCTGTTTTTTTAGCTGCATGTGTGATGCTACTATACTGTAGGTGGTTTCAAATGAGAAGCTGCAAGGGATTGTTCAGCCTACACAGACAGAATCCACAGTAAAAGTATTTCAAGTGAAAATCCTTTTCAACATTTCCAAACTCGGACATTTGAGGAAGGACTTTTGGAAAGCCCCCAAAAATCCTTTAGGCCCACAAGAAATGAACAGGGACCAGAGGGGGGAGTCCATAAGAATGAATATATATGAATGAATATATGTATATATATATATATATATATATATATATATATATATATGAGGATGTGTTCAACAAAATACTTTGAGAAAATGTTGATCTAGCTATAACCTATTACATCGAAATAAAAGTGCAGCAAAATGTGATTGATTTGAAAGTTGTCAGCTGGGTTTTGTCAGAGCCTCATAAAACAACACAACAAAGTGTGTAAAGAGGCTTAAAATCTAAATTATTGCTGTTTTTTTTAATACAGATATTCAATGATACCTGAAAAAATATTTGTATTCATGAGCAGGTCCACACTAACATTGTTGTTCAGCCAAAAGGGTTTGACTTGAGAATCAGACACAAGCAATTTTATCTGGAGACTAATTATCCTTCCGTGTGTGTGTGTGTGTGTGTGTGTGTGTGTGTGTGTGTGTGTGTGTGTGTGTGTATGTGTGGCCCTTAGCCTGTGTAATTCATCGGCCTTTCTGACAAACGTGAAAACCACACATGGCTGAAGATGCTAAAGGAAAAAACCTGGAGGAGCTTTTCTAATACTTCACTGCAGAGCAGTACTGCCTGGATCCCAAAGGCCTTTTCACTTGTATTTGATCTTAATCACATGATCTTTTAAATATTAAAATGTGTGTTAATGTTCCCTCTGTGGAGTGAGATTAGGTCCCCTGGCGTCAAGCTCCTTGTTGTCATCATAATGACTAAGGACGGAAGGTTTAAGGATGGAATTATTCCGGGTGTTGAACTGTGGAAACCAGTCCCACAGTTTGTTTTTCTCTTTGAATTATGATTTACTGAGGCACACAGTCAACAACACATGTACTGTGAGCAAAGACAACAATGAACTACTCAGGGGGCTTCACCAGGCAGGCGATGTGAGCATTAGATAAAAACCTTACAGCAGCTTTTCAAAGATATTCCCGGTGAGCCAGCTGTGATGCTTAAATCAAACTGGAGCCACTGTGATTCTCAGTTAGGGTGACAGGGTAGACTAGTGAGTAGGGAAAGCACTTGGAATTTAACCTCCCATAATGCCTGATGCTGAGGTCTCCTTCAAAAGGAATGACTCACAACAAAGAATCCTCCTTTAGGGATCAATGAACATATTAATGATAATGATGTCCACTCTATTGCTCTCTTAGTTATGCCGTGATAGCTTACGGCTGTGCAGAGTGTCCCAAGCTGAGCTGTGGCCGTGAGGGATGTGACACCGAGTTCTGCTACCACTGTCGCCAGCTATGGCACCCCAACCAGACGTGTGACCAGGCCCGGCGCCAGCGGGCCCGCCACACCTCAGGCGGCAATGATGCCTCCACGCTGTACGTCTTCAATGAAGAACCTGGAGGAGGTGAGACTAGTAGCTGCTGTTACCTTCTTCTTTAATTCCTATCCTTTAGTGCCAGAAACCAGATGATTTCTTTTCAGTACTACACTACGTTATTTTTCCTGGATGAGAAAATAGTGTGTAGACATCTCTCTCACACATTCACTCTGTTGTTGAAGATGCAGAGGAGATCAAAGCGTGCCCTCGCTGTGGTGCGTACATCATGAAGACCAACGATGGCAGCTGTAACCGTATGAACTGCACTGTGTGTGCCTGTCAGTTCTGCTGGCTGTGTATGCAGGAGATCACCGACGTGCACTACCTCAGGTACTCAGTTCCCACTCAGCTCATCCGTGTGGACAGAGTGAAAACACACCAGACCAATTGTCCACATCAAACATCACTTTAATTACCTTTAAGGAATATTTAGGATAGTTTAAAGTTGGGTTGTATGAGGCACTTATACATAGTGTGTTAACTACAGTATGTGGCAGTTGGCACGCCCCAGTTTGGAGAAGCAGGCAGCAGTACCGACACGGAAGCTAAGAAATCTACTGCTGTGGAAGGGGCTGTTTTGTTTGTAAATGTGTGACTTTGGTGTTTTAAAGGGTTAGTTCAGATTCACCAAAGTCACACAATAACACAAACAAACTAAATGATCCAGGCAGTGATAGACCAGCAACTCCTGTCTTCAGCTCAGTAAAATGACATAATGATACAATGGCATCTGTTCCCTGTTGGAAAGGGCTGTCTGACAGCATGGTAAAGCGGTGGAAATATTCAAAATATAGCTAATACTTAAACTGATTGATTTTCTAGGTGGCTTAAACACATTTTGCTGCTGCCTGGGCTGGCCTCGTCAAAAGCAGTACATTGCAGCCAGCTTTTCCAAACTGGGGGCATGCTGACTGCCATCCACATAGATACTGACTATAAATAAGTACCTCATACGACAACATTCAAGTCATTTATCGAGCAAATATGATAAAAGTTCACTGTTTTCGGCTTCTTAAATGTGAGGATCTGTTCTAATTTACCTATAAATTGAATGTATTTCGGTTTTGGGTTGTCGGTTGGTCAAAACAAGCTATTTAAAGATGTTGCCTTGGGCAGTTTTCCATATTTTCTTATATACTAAAAGACTAAAATCCGGAAAATAATCTGGAAAAATAATTGAAAATATAAAAAATCATTGGTATCATCCCCACAGTGAACTATGATGGTGTTTGGCACGTTTGCAGTGAAAGGACAGCACAAAAACAAAAGAAGGAGCAGCAGAATTTGATCCTAGTCCCACATGTGGTGAGAAAGTCCTCTGTGGAACCAGTCCAACTTTGGCATAAGATGCTAAAGAGTTTTTTCAATTCTTCCCATAAAATTAGCTTCACTAAAATGAATATACCTGTGTTTACACCACTATTCCCTCTGTATAGTTTAAAGCAATACCCAATCAGAGATAAAAAAAAAAAAACTGGGCCAGCAAGGCATGTACATAATGTCACTGTTTAGAGGCTGTGTTTCCTTACACTGTTCGTCTGGGCTTCTATTGATCTTTCCAGTCCTGGAAGGGAGTCACCGCTGACTCGCCATCAATTAATCAGCTCTATCGGCTTCCATCTTCCCATGTGGAAGTATTTGTAACTCAAACTATAAGAACAGCTAGAAGCTAATTTGCTACATTTATGGGAACCAGTTTAATTCTTATGTTGGCCAAGGTCCATTTTAGAACTACAGCATTCAGATATGTGTTCATTTTTCATGTACTTATCATATTCATGTCCTATGTGTTACATGCATATGTGGTGATGAATGTGTCAGATGAGAAAGAAAGTTTTTGTGTTTGTCACATCTGCCAGTTCAGAGCATCAGAGTACAACTTTAATATCTCATATCCATAATTCCCCCCACTCAGGCTTTTAGAACCCCTAAGTGACATCTGCTGTTGTTCTACAAATGCATGCTTTGAGAAATAGCATAGTCCTGAGGTGCTATTCGTGTTTCTCAGATTATCACTGTTGCTCCGACAGGTTAATCACTGCTTGATTGAGACCAAACAGCATTAGTCAGTGTTGTTCCGCTTTCCTTAAGAGTTAGAATTACACGACAACACCAATGTCTGATACTACACAAAAACAAGCACTTAAGGCAACACTTTGTCTAACATCAAGTGAACATTGCTACTCGTAAACAGACTTGGTGAGTATGTGAATAGGTAACTGCAAATGATTGGAATTGAGGGAGAGGACACAGCTAGAATAACACATGCAGATAAGGTTATTAGGTTTGGATAATGATGTAGTGACATCAGTTAATGTTGTCTTGTTGTTGTCAGTACTCATTTCTTTCACCTGCATTTTAAAAGATAATCATTTAAAGTTGTTTTATGTTTGTGTCACAGTCGGATGAAGCTGCATAAAAAGTCATGACCTGCATGATGATGATGCTTTTGTGATGCTTATGAGGGTGTCAATGTGATTTTATGTACACATTCCATTTGTGTATATTTTTAAGAATGACATTTTGCAAAAGTCTACACTAATGAGGTGATAACAAGTCTACAGCCATGCTATAGCAGCTCTCTGAGACTGGGTTTAGGCACAGCAGTGTTTTGAGCTAAATGCTAACATGCTCGGCAAGTCATATTCTTAGTTTAGCCTGTGCGTGTGCTTATGTTCCTTATTTAGCACTACAAACATGCAAGTACAGCTGAAGCTGGTGGGAAACCCATTAGTTTTGCAAGCATTTGGCCATAATTGGATAGTTTGTTTATAATAATATATTTAATGACAATCTGACAATTTGCCAAATTAAAACTTTTGACCTGATCATGGCACTACTCTAGATGAATCAGTCAGTGAATCACCAAGGTCATTACAATTTGAACCTTTAATATTTGTAGCAAATTTCACAGCAATCCTTCCAATAGTTGCACCAGAAGTAGTATCATAAGTAAGTATTTAACTCCATACCAAAAATGTCAGCCCCATAGTGGCACAAAAGGAAACATCAGGGGATCACCAAAGTCATTTGGATTCATCCTCAAGGAATGCACAAAATGTCATGGAAATCTATCCAATAGTTTTTTATGATATTTCAGTGTGGACCAGTGGAGGACCGACTGTAGGACAAACTGACCGACGGAAGGATTTTGGCACCCATTGCCCACAATGCTTACGTGTCTAAAAAGGCTATATGTTTAATATGTACCTTTTATTTTCTGAACTCTGTGCATGATGATAAATGTCTCTCTGTGTGTCTCAGTCCCTCAGGATGTACATTCTGGGGGAAAAAGCCATGGTCCCAGACCCGCAAGGTTCTTTGGCAGGTGGGCATGTTGCTCGGAGCACCGGTGGTCATCTCCCTAATAGCGGGCATCGCCATCCCAGTCATCATTGTGGGCATACCAATCTACATGGGCCGCAAGGTACAAAACAACCAGTAAATCCTGTGTCCCGTAACGGGTTTGAATGGATACTTTTTGAGCGACTGGTTGAATTTATTCATGTGTCAACAAAGACAGTGGACAGTCCAAAATGTGCAAGCTGCTCCCATATGGCTGACTAATATGTTTAAAGTGACCAAATCAATCTGAATCAACCAACATCTTCTATCTGATATGGTACTATCTACAATGTCCTGGTAGATTTTGCTTGTAATCAACTGATGTAAAATCAGCTTTTGAACATGGAAATCATGCACGTTATATGAATTGGAAAGGGCAACTTAGGTGTGTCCTTAATATTCATTAAGGTGTCTGCCTTTGTGCTCTGTAACAGCTTGTACATGTCTCACAGGCTGTTTTCATTTGCCTTTATGCATGCTGGGATGCATGTTTTAGCGGACATGAATAAGTGACAGGAATAAGTGGCTGCAGAAAATGAGAACAAGGGACAAATTAAATTTCCATGGCCTAATTTATATTCTGTTTATTATCTTCCAGGTTCATGGTCGCTGTAAGAAAAACAATATCTCAGGAAGTAAGCACTACTTGACTGTGGCAAGTGGGGTGATGATGTCAGTGTTTGTGTCGCCGGTCATAGCAGCTGTCACTGTGGGTAAGGAACAAACAACATGGCCACATTACAAAAACGTTTAGGTCAGACACCAAAGAAGCCTCATTTGCTAAACATGCTCATTTCAAATTGTTTCATTTGATTCATATAATAAATGCATTTGTAATATCTGAGGGCAGTATTGATGTGGATCAAAAAGTCATCAAAGATTATGATGTCCCATGTGGTTTGTTTGGCACACTGAAAATTTGTGAAGTCTCAATTAATACCTTCCATTATAAGGAGTAAGGACTCATTATACCACTCTCATATCTGTAATAAATATGCTGCTACTACCACTAACAGCCAGCTAACTTAGCTTAGCACAAAGATGGCTGGACAATCACTGATTAAACAGACAAGATACAATGTGTCAATCAGTGAGCTGTAAGGCGCTAGTAGGTGGATTTTTGTTATTTTTCAACAGAGCCAGGCTAACTTTGTACTAAGCTCAACAGCATCACCTTTAACATAAAAGTGGTATCAACCTTTTTGGTAAGAAAGCAAATAAGCGGGAAAAAATTAGCTATACACATCCTGAATGTGCAACCAGAAAACTTAATTACCCTAAAACTTGGTTTCTGTATGCAAGCATACCACTTGATTTCATTAACACACACACACACACACACACACACACACACACACACACACACACACACCACACACACACACACACAGTTTGGAAAGTAGAATTTTGATGACTCATGCCACTTCCTGCTCTGGTAACATTCAGGTAAGACTTAACAGCTTCTGAGCTTCCAGTGCAGTGTCAAGCCATTTCTGAATTGTCACTGAGGGCCTCCTTGGCAACACACACAACACACACACACACACACACAAAACACATTTGCGCACTGGACTTTTCAACCTCATCTCCTACTCCTGTGTATCTCCCCATGTTTGCATCCCGACTATACACCACTTCAGTCTCATTTTTCTCTTTCACTGCACTACAATTGTTATTTATTTCATCCATTTCACTCACAGCTCCCTGCCTTGTATTGTATTATATTGATGGTTTTCTCTTCTTGACACAGACACAGACACAGACAACACACACAACACCAAACACACACACACACACACACACACACAAACACACACAACACACACACAACACATTTCTCTCTCTCTCTCTCTCTCTCTCTCTCTCTCTCTCTCTCTCTCTCTCTCTCTGGACTGTTTGGCTGGCAGGCTCATCCTCTTACCCTGGTTTCACCCTGTTGCTGATTCAAGAGTGTCCCAGCGTCCCTGCCGTGTTAATGATGTCCCTTTGTTTGGTCTGCACTCTGCTTTGTGTTCCAAAATTCCTATCTCAATCATAGGTTGCATAATCACACAGTGTAGCGAGGCGATGGCTCATAGAGTTTGCGGGTCTGTTGAAAGTACTTGTGTGAAGGTTATGAAGGAAAGTGGGGAGAAATAAATAAATAATAATTTGCTAGAGTAGTTATGTGCTGTTCTATTCTTGTTTTGCCCTGATTCAAAGACCGGTGTTCTATCGTAGGGAACACTTCATCTTTTATATCATTGTTTTTATTATCCGAAGATAAGAAGACAAATAATGACATAATGATAAAACATTAAAAGGGCTATTGATTCAGTCATTTATACATTAAACAGGTTGCTGTTTTACTTCTAATTTTCCACTGCAAGGATGGCTGTGCAACCTCATCATAATAAATGCAGATATACACACAACTATAACTGACCAAGAAATAGCCCCACTGAGATTCAAAAACATTTTACAGGAGTGTCCTTGAAAACATCACAGCACCACATAAAACAAGCATAATAATAACAAAAATACAACACAGACTTACAATAAATTAAATTAAATCTGAAGGGAGTAATCAAAATTCACAATGCACATAAGGTCAAATGCATGAAAAACAATTGATAAAATAACAGCAAAAATAAACCAAAACAAGTAACGTAAAAAGAAATGCAGTAGATCAAAATAAAATCCAAAAATTGACAAGTTATGCTAGATTGGCTTGCCTTCAATTAAAAGAGAATGCATTTTAAAGTATGCAAGAAAATAGGCTCTATAAAGTTCCTTGAGGAACAATCCAAATGCATAGATATGGAGGTGAAGAGGCCAAGACTAATCTATAAAGTTTTCCAGTCTATAAGGAGGCTCTATTCTGCTTCAGTAGTGTGAAGCAGGAGGGGCTCCCTCTTGTGTTTATGTTGGATATTGCAGAAGTAATAATATGATAAAACTGTTTTAAATGGGCAGTCTTGTCGCGTCTTTGTCAAGTCTGAGAAGTGACAGTACTCGGTTTGGGCTACACATTTGAACAGAAAATACTGCATTATAAATTGGGAAGGTGCAGTTTGAAAGATTGGAGGATATATAAGTCATGGAGGAAACCTGTGCCTTTTTTTTCCACCATTAAAGTATTTCTGGAGCAGTGACTTTACCTTCTTTGAACATTTACTTTTTTGCCCTGCACCAGCAACTACATGGATGTGCTCAACATCTAATTTTTTGATTATAGGAAGTCTGAAATCCAATGTCTTTGGAACCCATACGCAGGACTAAAGACCAGGATATTTTGACCCCTGCTCCTTTGATTTCGACCATTTGTTTATAAACCTGTCACTCATAAGTCCTCAAACTTAGTGCAATACTAAATCACAAGAATACTCTTTTAAAAACATTTGTATGTTATTCAAATTCATGTTGGCACAATCTCTAGACAAATGATAAGCAGTATATCATTTCATACTTTTCTGTTTTCCTGCAGGTGTGGGTGTGCCGCTAATGCTGACTTATGTATATGGCGTCGTCCCAATGTCGCTCTGTAGGAATGGTTGGTGTCGACCGCCGAGTGAGCCCCCTGAAACACACAAAATCCAGCTGGAGGACTTAGCGAGCTGTGAGTACAAGATTTGACATTTTGGGGATGGCGCTCATTTGCTTTCATGCAGACAGTTAGATGACAAAATGGCATTTACTACTTTAACCATGGAGCTGGAGCCAGGGGGCAATTAGCCTAGCTTAGCATAAAGACTGAAAGCCAAGGTAACCGGCTCAATTGCAATTGTGCATGGTAATTTTTGCTCTGAAAGCACGCCCTGATCTGATGAAGTTTCAACTTCTCTTATAGATCTTCTATTCTCTCATGTAGTCAGTGACCACTGGACAGGTCAGAACAACCCAACGCTGAACGACACCAGTGTCCAGGAAGTCAGAGTCAGTGTACAGGAAGTGGGCGTCCTCCCTAGTACAAGCACCACGCCCCCGGAGCAAGATAGCTATGAGGAATTGGATGAAGCCACAAAACACCACGGATACACCCAGCAGAACAGCCAGTCAGACTGCGAGGTGGTTATTGTGCCTGACAGCAAGCTCGATGACACACAAGCACTTCCTTTGAGGTAAATGCTGCCTCTGACTCTCTGTTGTGTGTTTCCCCCTAATGTTTCTCGCTGTGTTAACGGCATGGCTTTAGGGATGGCAATGTTAAGTCAGAAACATTTAGATTACCTGGCAGCTTCATATGGATTTCTTTATGTCTCTCGATTGTCACCACAGAGAAGGAACCAATATTGAGGTCCGTGTGGAAATTGAGACCCATCCCAGAGGCGCCCGCCAGTCCAGCCTAAGTAGTATCCTGTCCAGCCGAAGCTTGTCGGTGGAGTCCCTGGGACGCTCCCAGTCCCAGTCCCAAGACTACCTGTGTGCCTCAGAACAGGAAGAACGACGAGAAGGAGAGGAGCAAGAAGGACGAGATAAACCAGGAGGGGAAGCAGGAGGAGACGAAGGGACAGTTTTCCCAGTCTTTGAAATAGACGGTGTATGAGGTCCTCTAATGCAGGCTTTGTACTTGGTTGAAGATGAGTCTGACATGTCACTGGATTGACCTGAGAATCGTTGGTCAAGGCCACCTCCAAGACAGGCCCTCCCACCAGTTGCCTTCTAGCTCCAGCCTCTAAGGAAGACGCGGGTTTAGAGAGAGCAAATGAAAAAATGTGTGATTGTGTGTATGAGACAAATAGCATGAGACTATGGCATAGAAATTGGAGGGGGATAAAATGTGAAGCAGACAGGCTAGCATCCATCAGTGAATCAAAAAACGGAAGTGACTGAAAGCATGTTAGCTGACTGGTTCAGTCTGTTTTTCTATGTTGTCCTTTCTGTAAAAGGCTACCTTACTCCCCCTCTATTATGAATCTGTTTCATGAAGCCCTCTCTTTATCTGGCTGTATTCATACACTTCTTTAGTGACCTCACCTCCCTCTTCTCTCTCCCTTTACAAATAAAGAGACCCCCACAAGCATGATTTGTTTTCTGGGGGATTAAGAATCTAACATCTTTCGTGTCAGCAAGTAAATATCACATGCTTCAAGCCAAGTTGCTACACAGTAGGAGTGATTTTTGATGCAGTGGTCACACCTGAATTGGGCAACCTTAAACAGACGACGCATGCTGCACTGTAACGATTTCTCTTTTGTGAACCAGTTAAAAATGACCTCTGAAAACTGTTGAAACCTGTAACTGTTGTTCTTTATTGGAGTAAAGGGTACTCTGTGACATTATGGCAGTGATTTAATTGACTGGATGGTTTATAATAACTATTAATCTCTAATCCACAGTCTTCCATGAAAGCAGACAGGAGGCAATGTCACGTTCGCATTGTTTTAATGCAGCTTTTTATCCTTCAAAAGGCTATTTCTTTTTAAACTGGAGAGGGAGACACTGCTTTAGTGCGTAAAAATGCTCATTCTAATGCAGATACTTGTGTGCATTGGTGACAACAACATGGCAGCAACACTGCAGTCTTTTTCTGAAGAGTGTCCAATTCAAGTACAGTAGCTGCATGATTCTACTAATTGCTGTGTATCCATGATATACCATAAACACACATGCAAATTTCACACACACACACACACACACACACACACACACACACACACACACACACACACACACACACACACACACACACACACACACACACACACACACACACACAAACATATGCCCACCCGCACAGCAGTGTAGTTGCAGTAGTGTGCGCTGCTGAGAGCATTACATATAAACTAAGGACCCTCTCAAATGAGAGCACCAAAATTACAACAGCAGCATGCCCCCTCAGGCAAAACTCTAATAACCCCTACTAGATGATTTAATACATGACAATACATGCTCTGCTTAGCCTCCTGAGTGTGAAATACTTGTGAGTGATGAACTCGGACATGACGTGATAACCTGTGCTAGGTTGTGGAGAGAAATGAAATAAAGATTTCACCATGAAGGACAACAACACAATGCATGTTTTGTGTCTGTCACAAATTTATTTTTCTTTAGTGGTTCAGGTGGAGTTGTAGAGTTCTCTGTTATCTAATTGTGCATACTTGTTTATTGGGGCATTTATTGTATAGCTTTTCAGTAGAAGTATAGACAGGACACTTTGGGATAATGTACAGTTCATACAAAGCTCCTGGGAGCCAAAGGCTTATGACCTATTCAATGTCTTCTGGTGACCCCGTGTAACTGGCTCCAAGGCTAGTTCAACAATTTCGTATTTTATGCTATTTAAATGTTTTTCTGAAGAATGATCCAGTAATTCACAAGAAAAAAGCAAAGATGAGGTAAAAGCCAGAAACATTACTTTGTGTGGCTGCTTGTCTCCACTGTTAATCATCTTGCGGCCCATGAGGGTGTCCTGATCCTTAGTTTGGGAACCACGGCCTTAGGTCACCAGTTATGTGCATACTATTTTTTTTGTATCGATAATTTAAGATTAAGATTATTTGAAATTTAAAATAACTTAAAGCAACTAGTAGTACTACTGATATCCCCAAATATCACCATGTGTACAGTATAGCCTACAGTGTGTGGAGTGAGTGACGATGGGTAACAACAACGTTGTAATAACTGGTTGCAATCTTTAGAGGGCGCAAACATACAAAAAAGAAAACTTCAAGCATTTTTTTTTTCAAATTGAAGCCTATTGTTAGTTGATAATTTGTGCCAAAATGTATTGTAATATAATAGGTATTAAGGTAATTTTTTTGTTTTTGTTTTACTTAACAAACCTGTGACCCAGCCTTAACTGCATTAAGATGTTTTAACAAAGTCCGTCACTAAATGATCCAGAATTCTGTCATGATCTGTCATTATTTATGGTTTCTAAATATAAAACATGTTAAAAGGATGACAAAAGAACCAAAGTTGGCAACAGTGCATCCACTAAGATCAATAAACCACAGAAGGTCCTATGAGAAAAAGTGCGATTGTCAGCTCATTATACATAAACTCATTAGTGAGTGTGAGCCATCACACACTGCAGTGATGACTTCTCTGGAGCACTTAGGACTGTCAGCACATCAAGGTTAGAGGGACACGCCCTTAACTTTAGAGACAGTGCGGTATGTGCACGTGCTTACCCCATTGCTCAGCCTCAGCTGGTTGCCAGTTTCTGAGTGGGGAGAGAAAACGAGAGCGATACAGGGAGGGAACTTATATCAGTAGTCTCTATCTTCGCTTTTTCCCTCTTTGGCGCATCCTCCGTCGAGCCCGACCTGCTGTACGTATTTACCTCCCTGTGGAAGACAGACTGGGGAATCCACCTGGCGGAGAGCGGACACACCTCGGGATGGATGCCCTGAAATCCGCCGGCAGAGCGATTATCAAGAGCCCCGGAGTTCCGCGGCACACATGGGGAACTTCAAAGCACGAAAGTAAGTGAGACAATGGGTTTGTTGTAGTGTTTGGATTTGGTACAATGTTGTAAAGATTTTGGCGACGTAGCAAAGGCAGTAAAATGCATCAAGAGAGGGTGAAGAAGGACAATGTGTGCCTCTGGCTGTTCGTAGTAAGCTAGAGTGTTTACGTACTGGAGAGCTTTTGTTTTGTCTTGTAGCCAAACGTAGCTAAGCTGAATGTTACGTGGTGTAAATTGCTTTTCAATTACAGGCTGTGTAGACTTGTGTAGCTAGTTCAGTTTTAGTTGTAAATGCTTTACTTTACTTCCTTCTGAGTGAGCTGGCTAGTCCCACTGTCAACTGTCATTTACCAAAGCAACAAATAGCATTAATTAACTAGCTACTTCCAACTGATACCGGAAATTAGTCGAATAGCCTACTAATCGAGCCACGGAAGAATTTTCTTTTAAATATTTTATTATTGTTTAATAAAGCTAAACATTTGCTGATTATAATTCTCAAATGTTAAGATTTGCTGTTTTTGTGTGTAATTTTTTTTTATTGAATATTGTGTTTTGAACTGTTGGTTGTTTAATTTGCAGTGGACATTTTTTTTCTTTTTTGACATTTCATAAATTAAACAAGTCAACATATGTTTCAGCCCTAAAATTAAATACTAGGCTACTACCGCCAATTTGTGCAATCATATCCAACGACTAGAGATAGATAGAATGTTAGGCTCAATATTGAATACCTTTTTTTAATGCCAATGCCAATTTAAAAAAAAAAAAAGTCCTCTACATGTGTATTATCAGGCAATAGCCTACATTCAAGACCATATAATACATACTGTTATTAAAGTAAACCTTACTTCTATAGGATATTTTAAAGAATGACTATAGATATATTGAGAAATCACAACCTAATATCAGTGGTATAATGATATTCAGTGTAAACTGACAATAAAGTTGTATCGTACAGTTCTTTAATATACTGTATTATTTGCTATTAGTTTTTCAAAGGATTCAGAAAATGGTATACTGCATGTGCATATTGCTCCTTGGTTACCACAGTGTGAGGAGGTTGGGAGTGCTAAGTGAAGGGTCAGAGCAACAGACCTTGACACACCATCCGTGACGGGCGGAGTGAGGGGCTGCTTTGCTGCCTGCAGCTCTGCCGTCTCCCCGATGTGTGAAGTGTTGAATGCTCCCTCCCTGCGGCTACATCACTTTTGAGCTTCTCGCTATCATAAATGCTAGCATGCTGTTTTTTTTTTTTTGCCTCATTCTGGATTCCTGCTCACAGAATAGCACATGATTGATTAATTTCTCATCTAGGAGGACGTGCTTAATCTCTTTAATCTCTCTAGGAAATGTTCTACATAAAGGATTGAATATTGACTATTGAGCGTGGGATTAAAAAGTTTTCTTATTGGATTAGGGCTTGGAGTCTCTGATGGCTTTGGATGCATTAAGTGACAGGATGTCCTAAATAGTGTAAGATGTTGGATGTTGATGGCTGCTGGGCTAAAACTTCTGATCTGGATTTTTTGTGCAAACTTTGATGGATGGGAGTTATTATTATGTTCCTCCACACTGCCAACATTACCATATTCTCTAAAATTACCATGGTGACTTTATGATGACAAAATATGACAAACAAACCATCAACATCTAATGTTGAAAGACATTGTCACATTGCTAGCTGGAGCTTCTGCATTGCGTATTTCTCTTAATTGTTTTTTTGCGTCGGAAAGAGAAGGAAGAACAAAAAAAAAGTCAAACGATGTTTTCGGAGCAGAATCCAGCTGTATTTCAACGCCGGATGACAGAAGCAGTTTGTGTCTGAGAGACACCAGGGGAATCAGGCTGGAAAAAATGTGAACATAGCTGTCACAAACAGTACAGACAGACAGGGTGACTGCTGATGTCCAGGAGCTACTTAGTAGGCAATTTGGAGAGAGAGGACAGCGTCTGTGTTCTAGCCTGTGGCGATGCGTCAAAGCTGGCTGTCGGAATGCAAATAAGGCAACATTGCAGCTGCTTGGCACGTTCACACTATTTTGGTGTGATTAAAGTTGGAAAAAAAAAGATGAATTATTTGTGTCCTGTCTATGGACGGGTGGAACGGCCACCTTTAGTTAAATAACCCATGTTAATGACCATCTACAGTTAATTTGTGGACATATTCTGTTTAGTAACTGGGCCTTGCCAAGTTGTTGAACAGGGAAATTATACAGAAACATAATTTAAGGACTTGCTTGGTCGTTTGATAGAAAATAAATATCACAATATATTTTTTTAACTACCGCCAGGGCCATTAGCCATTGAATAGCATTGTGCAATGTTTTAAATGAGGGTGTAGTGTGAAGGTGAGATGAGACAGAAGCTTTTGATTGATTGATGACTTGAGTGTTGTGTTTTGAGGGGGGCAGCGCCACATGAAAAAGCTTTTATATTTTTTATATAAAATAAATCAGCATGGTTAATTGTGTTGCCACCTGACCTTTCTGACTGCTTTTAGATGTTAAAATCGAGAAGCAATTTTATTCTAATATAATCTAATAGGTCAGACCAAGTTACACATCCAACACACAAGTCTGAACTGGAAAACACTGAAGGAGCCAAATTTAGGTTGTTGATGAAGTTCTTTTCCCTTGTGGAGCGAAAGAGGCGACAGCCACAGTAATAGTTGGACCAACACTCCCTCCCTACATTTTAGATTTTTATTCTGCATATAAATATCCAGCATAATGTTTAACTTACATTATGTGTCCCACTTTAACGTTTTGACACTCTTGGACTTCAGGAAACAGGCAACAGGATGTGCTATGTAATAAATCATGAAATTGATGTGAGAAACTTTATTCAGGAATTTACTGTGAGAGTTCTTTATTTAAGACTTTAATGACAAAATAACTTGAAATTCTGGGCTGATGCTTGATTGATACCGTTACTTTCCTGCTGTGTCACTGCTCTTGTCTCGTGCAGCATTTACTAGGGGTGGGGAAAAATCATTGATTCTTGGATGCATCGCAGTTCTCTCTAGAAATATATATATATATATATATATATATATATATATATATACATATTTTTTAAATGTGTTGATTTTTAACAAAATAAAACATAGAAAGATATATTTCTGGACATGTACAAGACCAGTCTTCACTTCTTATGGAAGCAGAAAAACAGTCATGTACCCCACTTCCCCATCGCCCTTTGTGGTCGTCCGTTGTCATCTGTTGAGGTTAAAGCCACTGGCAGGGCGGAGGAGGACACAGCATGTGCCTGGAGTACAAGCCTTCCCTTTGGATTACATCACATAGAAGCAGTACAGAACTTTCAAGTCACACACACACACACACACACTTGCCCTTGGCACCAAGGACAGTATAATCTGCCTCATTATAAAATTGTGTTGCTTTGGGATAGACTGAGTTGAAACCGTGTCCTTGGGTCTAGGATTGTTTTTTGTAATTATTTTAGTGGTGTAAATATCAAAGCTGGCTTCTGCCACACAGCTGTGTGATCAGTATCAAAGAAAAAAACGAAAATAAGAAGCTTCATTTAGTTTTTGAATGCACATCTCAAGTGTTCTTCATGGCTGTAAGGAACATGTCAGAATATGCGTTTTGTATTGCTATGCTTTGCAGTCCAGAGAGGAGCTTGACCTGAAATTAGTGGACTCAACAGTCGTTACGTTCGACTGGTTTGGAAACTCTGGTAGTATATACAGCCTGTCGTTCTATTCAAGCTGACAGGGGCTTGACTGAATGACACGCAGGAAGCAGTGGTGTCGGTTAACAACGACCCTCGAGGAGCAATTATACCTCAATGGCTCGTTAAGACTCAGGAAGCCGTGAGTCAGGGACACGCCAGTGAAGAGGAGGCAGAGCAGAAGCAATTGGAGGGAATGATGGGAATATAAAGGATAATGATAGAGGGATTGTCAGCAATCCTTCTGCTTTCAATGTGATACAATGAGGTGTTGATAATTGGGGACTGATGGAGCATTTGGATTAGTGTTATGATGCAAAATGAAAGTGTTATCCATGTGGCTTTTAGTACCAGCTATGGTATAATCTGTCTGTGTAGTCTGGGAAACCCATTTAAAAACACATTTTACACATTTCCCCCAACAGTACACTGTAACAAATTCAATGTAAAAGTTACAGTAACGTACTGGCAACAATTGGCCAGCAAGTTACTGTAAATTCTTTTTACAGTAAAGGTACCGTACTTCCATTTACAGTATTTTATGTATTCACTGTAAAATACAAAACAATAAAACGCAACATAAGAAAGTAAAAATAGAGTAGTTTACTTTACTATTTATTGTACTATAGTGGCTATATTGTGATTTCTTTTTTCTTCTTTTTTTTTACAGTAATACTTAGACTACTGTGATTTTTGTCATGTCGACAGTGTTGTAATGTAGACTTTACAGCATTCTACTGTAAAAATCTTACAGTAGTGTTACTGTGAAATCTAAAGAAAATAACTGTAGATTTCAGAGCCATTATCTACAGTGTAATAAAAATAATTTGCATTAACTCAGCATCATCTGAATGCCATACTTTCAGGGGCCAGGCCCTGGATTTATTTAACATGATGTCTATGGAAAGGTTGGATTTGCATACAGTACATGACCTTCTCGCTCTCTTTCACACACAGGCCGCACACCCACACACACACACACACACACACACACACACCCACACACACCACACACACACACACACACACACACACACACACACACACACACACGCACGCACAAATGTGTACCAAGAACAAACAGTAGAAACAAAAAACAAAGGTTTAAGTTGCATATACAGGAAGTTTTTTTTATTTTTAGGTGGCTTTGCAGAATTGTCCATTTTACTGTTGTGAAATATTAAGTCCTATAGTTAAGGTACAGGATATAAATATTAAAGATAACCTTTATCAACCACATTGATGACTTCTGATGGAGCTATTTAAATGAAGCAACAATGTGCTACCTAAACCATAAATTAAATAACCAGCATTTCGACGCTACATTTAACGAAAAAACATTCAGTTATTGCATCTTGCACTCAATATAAAATATACACAGCCATTTACAGGACCAGTTAATATAGGGTATATGTGCTCTTAGCTGAGCTTCAGTGTATGAGACGGCAAATTCACTGAGCAGATTTCCCACCCATACGCTGCATAATTCACTCTTGCACACTCATCAGTCTCACCAGTCACAGACTGAGGATAGATAAGGTGATAAAGCACTGCTAATGAATTTTCATTGGACGTGCTTTGAAATAAAAAATCAATTAGACCTGTTACTTTCGTCTAAGATCAGCAGCTGCCAAAGTTGTGAGGTATTGCTTGCATTGCATTGATGATTAAAGTTACTTAAACCCGTTGTGAATCCCTCAGGGTCCTTCAAATTCATGACTCAAAAAGTTCACAATTCTAATGTTATGATCAGAATTTGATCTTAAATAGACAAAATGACTCGGTGAACATGATGTTCTATTTGGGTGTATGAATAGTAGATTTTTTTTGTGAGTGCATGACCTTTTTCCACTTTGGTCAGAAGAGAACTACATCAGCTAAATCCCCTCAACAGTGTGATCAGTTGGATTATTGTCAAAAGCTACCTCTGTGACAGCTCTGCACAGACTTTGTATACATTCACATTCTTCTTGACTCTTTTTCCCCCTCACTTAGTTTTTAATTTATGTGGAACATCATTCATGTTTTCTATGACAGTTTTTTCAGCATTTCCTATTTTGTGTCTCTGACATTAGATCTAATATTGTTATCATGATCTTGTTTTACCAACCACGCTTTTAGCTTTACAGTAGCAACAAGGCTCTAGGGATGGCAATGTGTGTCTCTCTGTCTACCCACCGCTTTGGTCCGGGCTGAAATATCTCAACAACTATTAGATGGGTTGCCATGACATTTTCATTAAACATTTATGTCCCTCTCAGAATGATTTCAAATAATCAGGTCAACTTTTCACTTTATCCAATAGCTGTACTTCGCTGCACCAATAAACAAATGTTGTCATGCTGACATGCAAAAAAGTTAGGTGGTGAACATGGTAAACATTATTATATCTCTTTAGCATTGCCATTGCGAGAATGTTAGCATGCTAATGTCATCATTTAGCTGCTGTACAGCCTCAAAGAGCTGTTAACATGGCTGTAGACTCTTATGTTAGCCTGTCTTCCTGGTCAGTGACATATTGTAATTTGTTTTTATATATACACCATTGCTTTCAATTTGAATTTATTATCTATTTAACAAATGTCTGTTTTACATCATCCTTTATGAATCCAGTTCAGCTTACAAAGGTTCTGTTTTGGGTTGTCAAAAGGAGATACAGCGTTAAATTAAGATTCAGGTTGCTGTCACACTATACATGTTTGGAGCAGGTTAAATAAAGCTCTGGAGCCTTTTTTGTGGTTTGTTTGGGCAGGTGAGAGCAATGCTATTCAACCTCTCACTAAGTGCTTCACCACACTAAATGCTCCTCCTGTCACACTTGTCTTCTTGTGTTTTTAATACTGCGGTTGCTATGGGGTTTTTAAAATGTAATAATGGTGCATTGTTTTTCTGTCATAGGTCTGGGTTTAATCAAAGCTTAGCGGGAGCCCTTCTGTCCAACTATCATTTCTGTATTAATTCCTTGAAATCCTCAATGTGCCCAGGAGAGCCACCTTAATTCTTTCTTGTGGGTTAAGGATAATGGGACTGTGTGTGTGTGTCTGTGTGTGTGTCTGTGTGTGTGTCTGTGTG
>NC_045750.1:13610904-13616056 GCF_008692095.1 Etheostoma spectabile
TGTGTGTGTGTGTGTGTGTGTGTGTGTGTGTGTGTTTTCCTTTAAAACCTATTTTTCAGTTTGTTGGAAAGGTTACTGCAAATGTTACACAAAATGTCTCTCTAACTGCTCTTTAAAGGCTGAAAAGTATCCTCCAATAACTCAATTTTAACTAAAACTTGTGTTGAATCCAATTGTACATGATTTTCTTTCACTATTTCACACGCTGTCTCTGTCTTGTGCCTGTAACAGTTGAAGCTGCGAGTATATTTACTTCACTGTTACACTCCACAAATATAGATTTTAAAGCCTCGGCCTCATGTTATTAAGAACTGCTCCACATCATATTCTGTATTGATTTTCTTTGAGAGACCCTAGTGCATAACATTTTTCATGGCCCACAGTACATATGATTTGTGTAGTAAGTGGTTATGTTTGGTTTCTCGTATTAAAGCCTCCTAGGTTATCTAAGCTTATATTTTATCAATGTTAGCCAGTTTAAAATTGACCACCTTGAGGGCATATTTTACTCCTGCACCCTGTAACACAGACTAAATTACATTACATGCCATTTAGCTGATGCTTTTATCTAAAGCGACTTACACTTGCTATATGTCAGAGGTCGCACACCTCTGGAGCAACTAGGGGTTAAGTGTCATGCATTGGTTGATGTATTGCAGTGGTAAATGAACCCAGGTGTCCCACGCCTAAGGCATGTGTCATATCCACTGCACCATCAATGCTAAACTGCTAAACTAAATCCATCCCTGGCTCCTTGTTTCACCTCCATATTAAACACCAACACCTGTAATCAAAGTATAGTTTTAGTTTCTTAAATACAGCTCATTAATATGCTGCTCTCTGCAGTCTCTCTGTCATGTTTTTAGCACCAACAAGGTTCCCCAGCCTGAAGTGAAGTGAATTATGCAACACAAGGAAACTGAGAGACCCTATCTTGGGAGAGCTGCTGCAATAACACACACACACACACACACACACACACACACACACACACACACACACTCCCACACACACACACACACACACACACACACACACACACACACACACACACACACACACACACACCTTTGCACACATACACCATCCAGCTTCCTGTTTAGTGTGTATAGTGAAGTCCTAACAGTCAAGTCATTTTTTCGTTTGATGTCGTGGCAGCTGTCTGTGAAATGGGATATGCTGTTACTCTGGTGTCAGAGTCTTTCTGAGCATGTTTCTATTTTGTGTGTGTGTGTGTGTGTGTGTGTGTGTGTGTGTGTGTGTGTGTGTGTGTGTGTGTGTGTGTGTGTGTGTGTGTGTGTGTGTGTGTGTGTGTGTGTGTGTGTGTGTGTGTGTGTGTGTGTGTGTGTGTGTGTGTGTGTGTGTGGGGGGGGGGGGTTGTGTTTGGGTGTGTGTGTGTGTGTGTGTGTGTGTGTGCAAATCAACTGAACCTGCTCCTCCACTGGACAGCTAAACCCAATCTCTCTGTTCTGTTAAACTTCCTTCACAATTACTGATGCATCATGTCCCCGTGTGAGCTCCGCACCACGAGCAACCCACTCCTAAAAATAACTTTTACCGTCAAAGTAGGATGGGAAACTTCTGTGGTGCTGTATAGAAACAGTGTGCGTGCTGTTGTGGTTAAAACAAAGCACTAAGAGCCCAGTAGAAGGTATCTTCAAGTACTGGTTGTGACTTGAGATGAGCTGTTGATGTTCAAACATCATATTCACATCTATTTTACATTAAAATAATTTTTAATTTTCTAGATTTTAGGTGCTCCTGGTTAAGTTAGATAAGGTAATACAATGATTACAAGGGCCTCGTTTCCACTGGGACCTGAGCTAAAATAAAATAAAAAATATTTTATGTTCTCCTAAAAATATGCTAGTAATAGCACCATGCTCCTGCATGATTTTACATCATTTACAGTACATAGCATACTTAGCGGCTCTATGGTTTTCAAAGTCAATTTACCGGTGAGTCTGTCCACCACTTTGGTCCAGACTGAATGTCTTAACAACTATTAGATGGGTTGCCATGGAATGTTCAACAGACATTCATGGTCCCAACAGGATGAAGCCTACTCACGTTGGTTAGTAATACCATGGCAGCATGGTGGCCCAACACTGTGGCTTCAAAGCAAGAAGGTTCCTGGTTTGAATCCGGGTCGTTCCGGGCCTTTCTGTGTGGAGTTTGTATGTTCTCCCCTTGTTTGCGTCGGTTTCCTCTGGGTGCTTCGGTTTCCCCCACCATCAAAAAACATGTACTAGGTTCCCCAGCCTTGATCAAGACACTGGCTCAGATCTGAAGTTGGCCCCCGTGCACTGTAAATGGCTGCCCACCGCTTCCTTTAGGGATTGGTTAAATGCAGAGAATTAATTTTGCTGATGTATGTGTGTGTGATACTAAAGTACTGTAGGTTTACCCTTACTATTACATTTTGTGTAAAAAGGCTGGACAATCATTGGCATAAATATAAGGCAATATAGTAAAGACATTCATTCCCCCACCCTTACAATGAGTTACGTAAGCATTAAGCTCAAAGCCCTTTCACCTAAGTACTATCTCACAAAGCCGGTAGTATAGCTGTAGAGTCCTAGTCTTGTTTTTGTTTTACTGCTTGTCTTTGGTTGTGTCTCTGATGTCATAGTAATAAATAAATAACAATAAAATCTAATCTCATGCTGATATTAGGTTATTAGATAGATAGATAGATAGATAGATAGATAGATATTAGGTGCTATGTATTAAAAAAAATAGTTTGAATGGGCCATATCTAAACAGTGTAGCACAGCTCAAACACTCACATTGATTATACCTTTCGATACGCTAGAGACATTGAGACATGAGAAGCCGAGGTATCCGGCTGTGTCAGACTAGCATCCATCAATCAGCTGGAAGGGTCTAAAGTGTTCTACTGCATTAGAGGGGATTCCTGTGGGAAACCCTCATCTGTTACAGGGGCCAAAGATACTCTATCTCAAATGAGATCGGCGGCTCTCGAAGGTGACTTGTTTTCGCTTCGGTGCGATAATAGATGGGAAAGCTAATGATTGCTCAAGCAAAGTGTTGTTTTCCTAGAAATCAGCATGAGATCAGGATCAGTAAACCTCTAGATTAGTTTTTACCTTTTTCTTTTAAAAGTCACAGTTTTACCCTTGAATAGAAAACAAAATATGAAATATAAATCTTTTGTTTCATGAAAAGATTTCTGTCAAGGAAGCTATTTATAGTTGAAGATGTTAAAATGGGAGCCAGCAGACTCCAGGGGGAAAAGATCTGTATCAGCAAAGAAAGAATCATGCCCTGTTTGAATAGCTAAGGCAAAGAATCCTTTCACGGCGCTAAGCAATTATGCTTTATGAATAAATAGCCTTGAGGAAATAGTTCCTTCAGTATCTGCATTGTTAATTTGGTTATTTTAGCCTGATAATTACTCTCTCTAGTGAACTTAACAGTACCTCCATAATATAGGGGTTGATGGAGCCCTTCTTCTTTCCTCAGTGGTTCAGTGTTTACAATTCCTGTTTCCACATATACAAACAACTTTGAAATTGTTAAAGTAATAAATGTAGATTTGCATCACTTTGAACTGCCTGCCATCCTGGGTGTGGGAGGGTGTTGTTTGAGTTTATTTGCCTGTTGATTGCTGCATGAACTGTGTTTATATTTGAAAATGAAAATATACCTTGTTTGAAAAAGTAATACATGTCATGTTGGATGTCTTGTGCATACAAGGTTATTAGGTAGAAGAAATTTGACTTTGATGCTTCTGACCTAAATGGAAATCTCCAAAGTATTAATTTAATAGACAGCAGCTGTCTGCATGTTGGGCATAGACAAACAGTGGTCACTCAGTAAAAATGATCCAAGGGACTTACAATGGGCATTTACTGTGCGAGTCACCTCCATATTTGTTGCCCTTTGGTCAATGATAAACTAGAACTGTCAGGAGATTGTAAACAGTCTGAATAATGAACAATCTCGCCTCTGGCAGTGTTGTGTTTGATTAATTGGCACAAAGTAAAGCAGATAAATGAGCATTTAAATGGCTTCACACAAGCTTTTGTGAATAAAGCCCTTATTTAACAGCTAGGCCAGCAAAATAAGTTGTCAGTGCCATTTAAAATGACCCATATGTTTGCTTCCAAAAAATAATTCACTTAAGCCTCTATGGCTATGGTTTTGTTAACAATCCCCACCTGCTTAAATTTAACAAAACCATAGCCATAGAATTATTTTCAGGAAAGTAACAAAATAAGAGACTGTTTGGTACTGGAACCGAATTTCAGGCACCAGTAAAAATGTTAAAGGTACCTAACCCTACTGTCCCGAGCCACATCGCTACACGCTGTAGTAGCTTCTCCAGCAGGCTGAGCCAGGTCCCTCCTTACCCTGCCCGGGCTACATCTCTATACCTGGATGTGTGAGAGCTGGACGGGAAAAAGGGGACACGCCGAACCTCTACATGAGCCGCAGCTGAGCCGTGACTGAGTGAACACCGCTCATAGTTAGATAACGTTGTTGGAAAAATGTATGGGAACGAAGCTATTGGTTATCAGCACTATTTTACCCCAGGCCTCTGGAGATCAACACTGTTACTGGAGGGTGTTATTTTCAGTCATTGTGGTGCCACTATACACTATGAAATCTGCATCTTGGAAATAGAATGATGCTGCATTTCCGTTTGGTATTGATCTTGTCATTTAACTTTTGCCAAGAAAGCAAATTAATTTATTTCCCAAAATTTCAAACTATCCTAAAAAGCGATTAAAACCTATTAATAGTTCACAAGATCATAATCATTTATTTCACCTTATTGTTTGGTTACACAGCTACAGCTATTTATGCTAGGTCATGATTGATGTCCATGTTAAAAATGTCTTGCTGTTTCCCATGTTTATGCTAAATGATGCCAGTCACTCGACAAATTCATATTTCTTCTGTCATATTTGCAGTCTGTTTTAACTTTGAAGTAGCTCTATTTGCTCAGCCATGCATATAGATAACTCATATCATCATTATGATTAACAGCAGATAGTGTTTGAAGTGAAAGCAATTATTCGGTTTTTAGGTAAAAAGGGGATTATGATGAAAGATCCACATCAACACTGATTCATAAAGGACCTCCGGGGCATATACTTGATTCATGATCCTGATTTTTTTTTTT
>NC_045750.1:13616066-13626832 GCF_008692095.1 Etheostoma spectabile
TTTTTTTTTTTTTTAAATAACAGTGTTAGTGACAATGCAACAAAAGGTTGATGAAAGAAGCTTGATGTATAAGGTAGTATATATGTTTTAACAAAGTGGTTGTACTCATCATAAAGGGACCAAAATCCATCATATTTTCAGATGATTTTTGGTTTCAAAAATGGTAATCCTTCCTCAGTTCCAGTAATTTAATAATGTATGACGTATTAGTCCCGCAAGGGGAAAATACAATTTACACTCTGTTGTTATTACACACAGCTCTGAATAACACACACATGCTCAGTACCTATGCATGCACTAATGGAGAGATGTCAGTGTGAGGGGGCTGCCCATGGAAAGGCGCCCCGAGGCGCACCGTGGCCTAGGTGGTAAATTGGCATCTATCCAGCTACCAGTCCACCACCATACCTTTAGTCCGTATGGGGATTGAACCAGCGACCCTCCCAACCCAACTCCCTACTGTTTACCATTTACTGCTTTTCCTAGTTTTACTTGATAGTAAATGGGTAATCTTTGGATTTTTGGACAAAACGAGCAATATGAAGATGTCACGTTTGGCTTAAGAATTTTGGGAATTTTTGGCCATTTTTTATTTTATAAAGGTGCTGCTATTTTTGTTTGTTGTAACACTTGCTTCTTAATCTTTTGCAACACTATCTTAAGGCAGAAACTGCTCTGTAACATTCCTGTTATGTCTATGTGTCAGTGTGAAATGAAGGGAGTCAAAGTTGACGTGGCAGTATTTTGAAATGGCTTGGCATAAGGTTTTGCATTTGGGCCCGTTGGATGTGTAATATTTAATTCCAGAGTTTTATGTATGGCTGAGATTAGAGCGTCGGGTAATTCCACTGTTATCTGAGCACTTTATGTTGTTTTGTACACTTCCTTTGATGCCTAGCCAAGGTGTTCAGTAATATAATGTGCAGGCACCACCTCCATGCTGCTGCTGGGCTGTTGGTGATAGAATCTGTGGTTGCTTAGCAACATAGGCTGTTTGATGATCCCATGACTCCATCTTTGTTGTTGTGTTGACGTTTGGTTAGTGGCTTGTACTGTAGCTCAGATTGATAATCTGAAATATGAATACATTTTCCCAAGGCCCTCTAATAAGCTAGTCTCTTATATGTGAAGAGGGGGATTTCTTTCTCACTCAGAGCCACAGGAAGTGACGATAGGTGGGAGAGGTGAGTGGAGGGATAGAATTAAAAAAAACAGTGAGCGAGAGCTTAAAGGGAGGACTTAGCTTTTCTTGGTTCCGCCTCAAGGCAGAATCAGGAAACCAGTTCCACCCTCCCTCCCACACACACACACACACACACACACACACACACACACACACACACGCACCATCCCAGCCCACCATCTTCCCTGAATGTGCGGCCTATTTTCCCTGTCAAGGTGGTGTCCTAGATTCAAAGTTCCATTGGATGAGTAAAACAGTAAGGCAAAGAGATTGTATTATAAGGATGTTGAGGATGGGGGTGTCACTTGGGTCTGAAAACAAGCTGAATGTTTCCTTTAGTTTCTCATGGTATTGTACTTATGCCACACAATAATAAAACATTATTATTCATTCCATTGGATTTTAACCAATATGCTGTGTGAAACATTTTTACAAAAAACGGCCAGACTTACCAACCTGTAGAGGAATGAAAAAACAGGGAATGCTTTTTTTTTTTTTTAATTTTCATCCTGGAGCACACACTTATTCCAACAGTTTTTGCAATTAACTCTGATAATGGTATCTTGAAGAAATTGTGTGTGTGACAGCCCCCTCCATGTGCACATGCCCTTTCTTGACATATTGTGCCTTAGTGCATATCGGTGCGCTCCTGTTTGTGTTGTTAATTAATCGTCTGTGTAGGTGTTCAGCCAGAGCAGAATTCATCCGGGTGCGATTTTTTTTTGATTTCTTATTGCAAATTAAATTACTGAGCGTGGCGCTCATGGAGACAGCTGGTGATCACTGCATGTAGCTGAAGGCGTGCAGAGCTCATGGTACCAATTATTATTATTTTACAACAGTCGGATTAGCTACTGTGAAATGGCTACACTTAGTTTTCTGTTCAGAAGTGTTGAATATTTTAAAGTGCTCTACATCTCCGGGCAGTGGTATTTTAACTTATACTATAACTTTAAAGTGAATACACTTCAGGCCCAGTGCAGCAACATGTCATCAAATTGCTCTGTGTGCCTTCATTGTAATGCATTAATTCCTTTAGCTTGTGTTCCAACAGTGAGGCTTTTGTGTGAACGTAATGTAATCAGTGCACCGCTGAGAACATGGCTGTGAAAGTGTTGCCAGGCATCAGTTTAATAAAGATGCAAACGTCATCAGTGCCCCACCGCGGCCTCGCCCTCCCTAATCTTGTTTTGTGCTTTTTTAAATTAGATCACCTCAACACACACTCTTACATGAACACAGACTCACACAGATGACAAATGTACAGCACACTTTATGTGGAAAAATAAAGTTCAAATTGTAAATGTTCAGATTTCCTCAGTATTTTCTTCAACATGTTTAAAATCCAATTAACCACCCTCCGCTTGTGCATGTCACTCTTATCAGTCCCAGTCCCTTCACACAGGATTTATTAAAAATTTAAGACCTCCTCTTTTAGGGGGATAATATATTGGAAACCCTGCAGCATCAACATGAAGCCCTTTTAATAATTCATGTGTGTAGCCTGGGGAAGACACAACATGGACTGTAGCACTTTAGCTTTTGACCGTGAGTTTCTGTATGGGATAAACCAAACTATACTGAAGGATTGAAATTGGAGTTTATCAAGGTCAGGCATATTTTAAGTGCTTGGAATCAACCCTAACTAGCAGTAACTATCATATGTTACTGTTGTTGCTACACCTGTCAAGCTTTCCAATCTATCATGGTGTGTGTTAGTTTGATTGTTACTAACCATCAGTGTTATCACCTGAAATGGTGACTGTCGCCAGCAGATTTGATCAGCTGAAAAAAACCAGCTGACCTTTAAAAACATCAACCCTGTAAAACCCTGCAGCAGCTACATAGATATACAGCTTTAGGACTTAGACTAAAACTAGATGCTCCAGTTTAAAAGTCAGAAATGCTTACCAATCATGGTGAAGACTAACTAACCAGTGAGTTGGGTAAAGTAACACTACTTCTGGTAATGTTAATGTGGTTGGTAGCATTAAACTTCCCCAACCCAAATAAAGAGCAGGACTAAACCGCTATTGTTAAACCAAACTCTTGCATCTTGGCTCCCACATAGTGGATGTTCCAAACTAGAAAAACACTAACGTTTGGTCTAAGAAGGGTAGATGGTAAGCTTGTTAGCTGGGCGTACTCATGTTTGCAGCTTATGTTAATCAGCACACTATTTAATCAATTTGGCACACTTTTGCTCTTGTATTTTTGGTTAAGTAAATGCTAAAAACTAGCCTGTAGTGCCGAGTGATTGTTGCTAAGTTATAAATGTACAATTGCTGTTCAGGGGATGGGTTTAATGAACGGTCAATTGACAATACCATTTTTGGTTTCTTCTTTTCACCCCATTTGTGTTCTTTAGTCTGTTAGCTGTTCTATTTATCTTTCAAAAACTGAAAAATCACAACTTTTAGTAGCATAATATCAGTTAAAACATCTTTCTGGGATTAGTAGCCTACACTCAAACCTTATAAGTGCTGTAGGGTTGTATTTGCCAAGATTGTCAAATATCCACTACTGAGGATTTTGCTGACACCACAAGACAATGGAAATGAATGGAATTAGGTTAGTTTTGTGATGTTTAAAGCATTACCAAAATCCTTTTGAAAATGTCAACAGTAAATGAGTAAATCAGTCTTGAAGAACATACTGAAACCCCCTCCCTGTGTTGAGTAGCTGGACCTGACCTCTGGCCCCCTATGGAGAGGGAAAAGAGGAGGGATGCATTTCTTCTTCATGGATCAATACTGCATTAAAGAACTCTTCTAAAATGGCCGTGAACCCGCAGTCCCCGGACAATGAATTGCTTTCATTTAACAATGAATTGCTTTAACATCTTCTATTAGACAATAAAAGACTTTAAACTATCAAACACCTCTCATCCACAACAAGTCAAAAGAAGCCAGCTATGCTGCACACAATGTACATAAGCAATCACATTTAATAAATTTAAATGCGCTCTCCTGTTTTGTAGCAGTCCCCTTGGTATGATTGAAGATTAGTTAATAATTCAGAGTTGATGGAAGCGTTAAGGGATGGTGTTCTCTGCTGTTCGCCTTCACAGCTGCATGGGGCCTGCCAGGGACAGATGGCTCAGCCCATGTGGAGAATTTGATGCCAGTATAGCCCAGTAGAGTGTTGGGCATGTACTGAGTGTCTTTTTTATTTCTTTAGTTGTCTCTCTGCATGCTCCTCTTGTTCATACTTTTTGTCTTTCTATTGCTCTCATTTTAGTGTGTTATAAGCAGACATACCTCTAATTAATACAGATAAAACCTTTGTTTCCCTTCTTCTTGCAGTTGGTTATGCATGTGCTGTTTTTTTCTCTTCATCTCCGCAACCTTGGTCATAAAAGAATGCTTAAAAATGCTGTGGATTAATGCATCATGTTTCATTGCCCCATTAAGTTGATCACAGAATGTGGTGTTTTGCATAGTTTTGTAACTTATCTCTCTCCTGATGCTCCGCTGTACAGTGTCCAGGTGTTGCTGGGAGATATTTTAAGCTCTCTGCATGGGCGCAGTCCCTCTTTCTGTCTACAGTATTCTGCTAGACAGTTTGGTGCTACCTGTTGGAAGTCACAGCAACAGCATTGCAGCCATTCTGTAAAGTCTATCAGAGCCAAGTTAATACTGGGGTTTGTTGGGCCTGTGCAGCAATTTTTCTAATATGGAGACCATAGTATCTTACCCAGCAAGAGATGGAATCAGATCTAAGTTTAATAGAACATATTCAAACTCAGGAAATTAAAGCATGGTGTGGAATATGTGGATCCCTTGTGGATGGTTTCATACATTTTTTTTCTTAGTCAAGTTGGACTTAACTAATTCTTGAGATAAAAAAATATTGCAGAGCTTCAACATTTTAGCACTGCACCAATTTTGAAATGTTTGAAAAAATAATTACATCACATAATTTGTGCAAAGTCTGACTGTATATCCCCACTCAGCTGTGACGTTACTCTGCTAACCCTCATGCTTTCTGTGCTGAGTATTGTAAACAGTCTGCCCAACAAACAATGCAATGAAGAAGCTGACTAGATAACTTATTCTGACAAACTTTTAAGATTTTAAATGGAGTTTCTTAACATGTGAATCACCTTTCAAAATAACTTCTAATCCCATACACAGTGTGATATGACTAAGTGTATTATGTCCATCTATCATTAGCAATCACCCACCCATAACTATTACTATATACTAAATAAAAAAAGTTTTTTCTGCACTTTTATAAATTAAAGCACATTTTACTTAAAAATTCTTCTTATGACATGCCCTTGTCAGATTGTATTGGGTCATTTTGGTGATTTCCTATGTCCTCTTTTTGTCCAACCAGAACTGCCAGAGAATTGGACAGACACCAAGGAGACTCTGCTGGAAGGGATGGTGTTCAATGTAAAGTACCTGGGTATGACTCTGGTGGGCCAGCCCAAAGGAGAGGACATGGCGTCAGCTGCCATTCGCAGAATTGTTGCCACGGTTAGTCAATAATCCATTTCTGACTCACACAACCTTTTTCTAATGGAAGTTATATTAACACTTGCATGCAAATCTGGCTACTACACCAGGATTTTACTTGTAAGTACTGAATACAGTACATATATATGCAGTGATTCTAACATTTCCAAACAATGTTCCATATAATTCTCTTGCTCATAATATTTTGTAGGCAAGGTTAGGACCTTCAATAGCAATGGGAAATTTTCAGAGTGACACAGTGAATATTTCAATTACAGCAATTCTTTTTATAGAAATTGTCTTGGGGATTTGTGAAATTACAGCCTCAAACTGCAGCGCACATTATCTGAACAACTTAAAGGCGAAGACTTTGAAAATGTTTTATTAGAAAGGTCATTTATGATAAATTGGAATTTTTGCACCAAATCTACAGTATCCTACAACTTGGGATACCACTACAGACAGTATGTGATTTTAAGATGTGCTTTATGTGAGTATGTCAATCAGTAACAGTTCAGCAAATGTATTGTTATGGCCAGAAAACCGTCGTGGACACTGTCAGAATAAATTCAGTATTCAGTCTTGGCATGCAGGACAAACAGTCCTGGAAAAAGTTTAAATTCAAATATATCTAACTGCTCATCTGAAAAACTTTAAATCTGCAATCGGTGTCATTAACCTTCAACTTTCTGTAATTCTCTTGGCATGTAGTAATAGTTGGGTCATATTTATATCAAGGTCAGTATAGTTGCATGAAAACATAGCTGCTAATCCAGGATTATCAGGGGGTGCACGTGCAGCAGTGAAATCAGTGATATGTTTACTTACAGCACTGAGCCACACGGGGGATTTCTGAGCATGGTTTTCTACATCAATTCAGAATCCTGTCAGTTTTCACAAGAATATTTTGAAAACTGCGGAAAAAACTGTTGAATTTAAACCAGTGAGTTTGTAGCCAATTTGCAATTTTTTTTATAAATGCAAACATACTATATTTCCTCTTTGCATTTTTTTACATGCACACCTTTTTCACCAAACACTGCCAACAATAAGAATGTCTAATCTGCCAGAAGGCTTTCTCTGCAGAAAGAAAAGCCTGGCACAGGCGGCCTAATCATGAACCCCCCACTTCTCAATTAGAGACTCAGCCGAACCTAATGGCAGGATTAAGATTCAATTCGTTTACAACAGGACAGGAAAAGCCACTCAGTTGTCTCTGTCTGTTCCCTTGGAAACCAATTAACCTGAATGGGATTACTGAATACATTTGTGACTTTTTCATTTGCTACATGCTTTTAGTCAGGCATGATAAGACGAGGGGATATACCAAATGTATAGAAAACTGAACTTGGCGTATCGCAAGTTGACAGATTGTTTTTTTTTGCCTTATGGCGCAACATGGGTAACATGACAGAAGAAAACGTGGTTGTTAGCACTTCCTACATGAAAGAGCTGCCACAGTCAGCCATGGCACTTGTTCCCTCTCTATTATAAAGTCAGTTTCCCATATTTTAAGTGCTGTGGATTTAAGCAGAATGTGTTGTTTCTTGTCACAATCTCTGGAGCATGTAGGCTGCTAAAACAAGCAATGGCACCATTCCTGTTGTTCTTCAGAAGTCCTAGTTTTTGTTTAAGCAAAGATCCAACTCCTTTTTTGTCTTCAGCTTCTTTTCATTGTTGGCTTTTATTACACCTTTTGCAAATGTAGGTGAATGTAGAAATGTGCTGCAAACGATGAAATTATTTCTTCCCTCTTTGAATTCCCTCACCGTCACACTATTGATTCCTAACCTGATATCATTTGGGTGTGAAACTAAACTGCTCTCATTTGCTATCTTATTGCATGGTAAGGAGTTCATTGCTATTGTCAACAGGCGTTCTCACAGACCACAAGCTCAGCACTCTGGCTGTATTTCCTGAAACTCCAGATGGAGCAGAGCGGCAGGGGGAGTGAGCGGCTGCCAGCTCGACCTTGAGTTGCAATGTGTAACCCTCATCCTGGGGTACACATTGCAGCTTTCCAACCTCCCGGTTCTGTCACCTTTACAAATTCCCCACATTTCTGGGACAATTCAGGCTGGCTGCCCAATTTTGCTCTGCAACCACTGTCACATTTGAGGTTTTTGGTCTGTAATCAGATGTAAGATCATCTTATATTCATGTCAGGCTGACAAGGTAGTTCTGTGGCAAGATGTTAATGTGCGTGTTAATGTGTTTTTATATTTAATATCCACCACAGGCCAGAGCCAGTGCTAAGAAGTTTCGGAAAGTAACATTGACGGTCTCACCAAAAGGCATCATCATGACAGACACAGAGACTACAGACCTCATAGAAAATGTCTCCATATACAGGTAAATCAAAAGTACTGAATTCAAATATGTTTTGAAGAGAAACTTGCTTAGTGGCTGGGCTGATTGAGACAAACACTACAGCAGAGCACACACACACATGAGTATTTTTAGATTGTTATCTTGTCAAGCCATTTACTGTTTAATATATATCTTAAATACTGTAACAATCAGTACATGGTATTAGCAGACTCTCATTTAGGACTACTGGCTTCATACAAATATTTTAAAACCTCATGTAAAGCATTAAGAGTTCCATGCACTGCATGCAGAATGTAACTTTACATTTTCATATACTTACCTCGAAGAGCAATTACCTTAGTTTTTAAGGAGGGTTGAGCAATATAACATGATGCATAATCCCTTAACATGGGTTTACTAAATGCATGGATCATCAACTAAATGATTCCCTATTTGATTGTGGTTCACCTATGTTATGTTAATGCTGGTAATAAAGAAGTGGCTTTATCTGATACACTAAGAAACGTATAACCTCTATCTAGGTCACTTTCCCCTCTGTCCATTGCTTGGGCTCTTTTTGCAGGATAAAACCGAGCAGTTTTCTGCTCAGAGCTGTTGTGAGTCTCATGTTACATCAATTCACTTGGAAATCAATAATAGGATGGCAGGAGGGGGTCGCCAGGGGGTGTCAGCTACTGTCTCTCTCTTTGTCAATGAAAACTAAGCTTTTTCAGCACGTGCGTGCGTGCGTGCGTGCGTGCGTGCGTGCGTGCGTGCGTGCGTGCGTGCGTGCGTGCGTGCGTGCGTGTGTGTTATACTTGTCTTGCTTCCCCTCTCTAGATAGCATCCTGTAATGTAGACCGGGCCTCATGTCATTAAGGATTACAGTCTAAGTATCAAATGGCTGGACTGTGATTACAGAACAGGGTGTTATTAAGAAAGAGCGTGTGTGTGTGTGAGAGAGAGGACACGTGTTTGGTGTGTGTGTGTGTGGGTCTCTATCTCTTTCTGATCCACCTTATCAGCGGTAACAGACCACAGGCCAGGGGAATCAGTCTCGTCTTTGATCTCCTTCTCTTCTCTCCTTATCTTCCTCTCCTCTCCCCTTCATTTTTACTGTCTTGGAATAAAGCTTTCTTTTCTGCTCTTATTAACATAAACAGAGCTTTGAACACCGTAATACCCACGACTAATTGCCCACTTTGAAACTGGCGCTGCCAGCCTTTGCCAATACTCACTGGTAATGCGGAGCTCGGGTTGACTGAGGATTGATTTAACACTGCCCCCACGTCCTTACAGCCCCTTTTCCCCTCTTCCGCCTCCTTTTTTATGTCTTATTTTAGATGCACATTATACACTTATTGGCCAACACAGCAAGTGAAAGGAAGTAGAGTGTAGATGGGAATAAATCAGACTGTTTATTGTGCATAACAGGTAAGGGAGAAAAGAGTGTGTGTGTGTGTGTGTGTGTGTGTGTGTGTGTGTGTGTGTGTGTGTGTGTGTGTGTGTGTGTGTGTGCTGTGTTGTGTGTGTGTGTGTGTGTGTGTGTGTGTGTGTGTGTGTGTGTGTGTGTGTGTGTGTGGCCACGCATTGATGGGCTTGAGCATTTGAGTGTGTGTGTATGTAAATTTCTGTCTGTTTGTCGAGTAAATTTTGTATTCACACTAACTGGATGCGGGCTGTTTCCCTCAGGAAAAGCTTCAGTGGGGGATAGACAGTGAGGCATAGTGCCATCACATTGGAAACAGGATCCTCACAGCCATGACCCTCCCATCCCATCCACCCACCCACACAAACACAAACAATGAAATATGCTCTATCAGTTTTCACAAACTGATATTGAATTCAGCAGCAATGACGGTCACTGAGCTCATGACAAGCACAATTTACAGTGCATCTAATTTGCAGAATCAGACACTCCAGATTATATTATCAGGATCTTAAACTTCCAACGTGAGCATGTCTGCCTTGTAGTGTTGCCGTAAATCTAACTGCTGGCGGGGATTAGACCAAGGACTAAACCCCTCAGGAGGTATAATGATATTCTTCAACAACAGTAAAGCTGGGTTATTTGGACAACATCATTTTCTTTTAAATATAATTTGGCAATATATGGCTTTGGTATAGTCACAGAAAATGTTGATCCAACATGTTGAGCCATATGTCGGTCATTTCATTAGAACAGTCAGTAAGAAATGTGTCATTCAGCTGTGAATAGTTCTAATTAACGTACATTAAGATGATATCTCGATAATCTTGATAGAAATATAGCATAGTGTAGCTATCTTAGTTCAGCATAAGACTTGAAGCGGGGGGAAACGGCTCGCTTTGTCCTGTTGAAAGGTTAAAAAAATAATAATCTGCCTTTAAACGTGCTTTTTAAATGACACGTGTTTTGGTAACAGGAGCAGAACTGAGAAAAAACAAGCTTTGGTTTAGAAACATTGTAAAAAATTAAGTAACTACAAGCAAATTGCACCCATTCAGTAGAATGGCCATTCAGTGGAATGGCTCAGAAGCAAATTATTACAATTACGTTACAATTAGGTTTTTGTACAAATTGTCGTTGGATAAACTATCGGCCCCTAGACCCAAAAAGAACAAATTTGCTCTCATCAGTCCAAAGAATGTTTTACCATTCCTCTTTTGGTCAGTCAATGTGTTGTTTGGCAAATTTCAACCTATTCAGTACATTTCTTTTTTCAGCAATGGGACTGGTAGCTGATAGCTTAGCTTCACATAGCCTTCTTCTGATCATTACAGTAGTCACAGGTAACTTTAAGTCTTCTTTGATTTTCCTGGAGCTGATC
>NC_045750.1:13626842-13626970 GCF_008692095.1 Etheostoma spectabile
CCTTTGCCATTTTGGCTATTCTTCCATCCATTCGAATGGTAGTGTTGATTAATTTCAAGGCATTTGAAATAATTTTTCCTGAGCAGCCTACAATTTTCTACACTTCTTTATATGTTTTCCCCTCTCCA
>NC_045750.1:13626980-13631477 GCF_008692095.1 Etheostoma spectabile
TTTTTAATCAAAGTCCTCTGTTCCTCAGAGCAGTGTCTGGAACAACCCATTTTGCTGAGTTTTTCAGTGTGAAATGCACAATAACCAGCATGCACAACATTTTCCTCCTTCTTTCCTTAAATATGGGCCCTAATTGACACCTGTTTCTTCACAGAATCAATGACTTCACTAATTGAACACAACACTGCTATTATTTTTAACATGCCCTTTTCAATTACAGATTCAATTACACGGAATAAGCAGCATGCATGTCATGACTTTTGGGTCTGTTGGTTTTCTATAACTCTACAACACTTAATAGTACATTTTTTTTCCAAGTAGAAATATCACTTCTATTCATTTATGAGGTTAGTGATGTTGGACTGCTATTATTTTGAACACTACTGTACATCTACCAACAAGCAGAACATTGTGAGGTGTGTCAGCTTCCATCTGGACTGGTGTTACTAATTAATATTCTGACATGAGCTCTTTGAGACCAACCAGCATATCAATCAGCAAAACATACCGCTCAGAACAGGAAAGCTAGAAGTGTAACTGACACTCCACCTGTTAATTGTGCACATTGTTCTGATACTATTAGATCTGTATGATTTGTATGTCGGATCCCCTAGAACAGTGTTCTCTCTTTGCCCTAAGCATTCATGAATGTATTTTTCCATTTCCTGTTTGAGAATTTGCAAAAATGTTTTGATGACGGCTTCCATGCAGCAACAGCAAAATGCGTTTTTTCATGAATGCACTTATGTCCGATAAAAAGTTCAACAAAAGATAGTTCATTGTTGTGTTGAACAGCACACCTGCTTTATGCAGTATATGTCGAGAATCCAAGGCTTTGATGTATGAAGTTCTATTCACGCTTTGTACTGTAAATATTTAAATATTTCCATTGATATTCCCTCTCTGCCCAACAAACACCGGTGCTCTACACAGCGAGGAGATCAAAGGCTTGCGGTCCACGGAGCTTCTTTGGAGATATGATGCAGACTGACAGCTCAGCTTTTGTTGTTCAAGCTTAGTGAAAACTCTGTGAGGCTGTCAATTATTTTTTTGTTTCAAGATGAAGGCTTTATCTTGGAATATGATGATCCATTGTGTAGCACATCGGTGGCAGTATTTTTTTTTTTTTTTTTACCAATTGTCTTAAAATGAGTGAATCTGCATGCACATCACACTCCATAGAAGGGACTATAAATGGAACGATCAGCTTGAGCATCTGTTCCAACAAGATGAAATCTGAAATTTGTATTCACTCCGATGAGACATCAACATTAGAGATTTATATTATTCTCACATGGATGCTACATTATAGTAAACTATTTTCTGTACCCATACTGCATGATACATAGTTGTGAAACTCTTGCTGTTGATAATAGAAGATGGGATGCAACTTTCATAAGATCCATATTCACCATCATTGTGTAATTCATACAGTCATAGATTCTTGCCGATACTGTAGGCACTGAATGTGCAGTGCACTGACCTATTTGCTCATTTTGCTTATGTTCACTGCTTAAATCATAATGTGTTGTAGACAATGAACCACATTTTTTGTTGTGAACTTCTGGGCATCTCTCTACTGCATAGAATAAGAAAAAGCAGTGATGAGTTCCAGACATGGCTGTGTTTGCAGACTTTGCATTCCTCTGAGTGCCCATGGTTATTTAGAACCTTTATTTAACCTATGTAAAACACGCTAAGGATGGGACCTTCTCGTTGAACTATGAGATATGTTATAAAAATTAAATTAATTGCAGCTTTTACATACATACATTACATACAAATACATTTTTTACCTATTAATAAGTAAATAAAACCCTAAAACATGGATTTCTTAATTGACAAGAACACTGCTTTACCATCACTACAGTTATTGATTTGATTTCTGTTGATAGTACTGCTATGTAATACTGTGCTACTGCCAAATTAACAATTAACATTCATCATTGTGCAGTATATAACATTCATTTATTATCAATCATTTATACATGTATTATAATTATTAAAAACCAATTGAAATTTAGAGAGTGCACACACAGCAACATAAAACTCTGTGGCGGCTCAGACAATACAAGCCCACAGAAATAAGTGAAATTTAGTTTGCGAAGATTCTTAGGGAGAAGGTGGATAATATCTTCGTAAGATGATACTTACTGTAGGTTTAAATTGAGCAGTTTGGTTACATCACACGTGTTTTTCAAAGTTAAATAGGTCAACCCTTTTTAAACTTTTTCACTGCTAATTTTTCTGCAATTAAAGCCTGAATATAAGTTAGAGCACTGGGGAGAGGGGGAAATACAGGGCTGGCAGGGTGTCCTGGGCATTGCAATGTGGGTCATGCATTAGTGGTGCAAGGCAGCAAACAATCTGAGAGGGATATCCGAGCGCTGGTGTGTTCATGCTTGTTGTTTGATCAAATAAATTACTTTATTTAAAGTGCTTCTTTTTGATGTAGTGCAGCAGATGAGTGGCTGCTAGCTGCAGATCCCTTTTTGTTTACAGTTTACAAGTAACTAATGATGCAGTCATATGGTGTCATCCCTCACTATGAAAATGATGACATGCATTGAGCAACTCTGAGTATCTAATTAAGAAAGGATGACTTTTTGTGTTCTGTTTGACCCATAACGTTCTTTTAGTAGAATAGTATGAGAGTGCTTTTACTTTAATAATGCTATCCAGTCTGGTCCTTAAGCTTATAATAAAGGTTTCATGTTTATTTATAGTGACAAAAGTTGCTGTGGCTCATTCACAGATCTATTTAAAGCAACAAACATGACGCACTCTGCTGGTTCAGGTAACAGCCCCAGATAGACATACGGGGTGACTCGAGATCGAGAATTCTAACAGCCGACAAAACAAATCCATCGGTTTCGTGTCCATCGTGTCAGTAAACCCAGGCAAGCTGTTGTGGGGGAGCCAATTGGCTTTGTGGACTTTGTCTAGATTGGTTTTTGATAGCCATTGCAAATAACTGGTCATGACTGGCCATGCTGGATTTGCAGACAATTGGATTTCTTGAAAACCAGGTCCAGGAGAGATTCAGTGTGACTGTTGGAAATGAGGTCTCAAGTGCAATATAGTCACAGCGGAGATCCATTCATAATCCAAGACTTTCTATTTTTACCAGCAGTAGAAATTCAGATATTTCAACAGAAGTTGCAATATATTATGTAACAGTCACAGAGGTTATTTTAGAAATGAACTGTTATCTACATCTGATTTTCTGCAAATTCACATGCCTTTTATTGGTTGAACCTCTCAAGAGACAAATAACTCTGAGGACTAGCATAAAGGTTACCTGAATATAGGGAATTCCTCAAAATTATACTTTTTAAGCTGGCGTGTGTTGCCTCAACACAAAATCTGTAAATGTTGTCCCTTTACCTCCATTATCTCCTGACTGAACATTTCAGGGTCAATTTACCATCTAAGCCTTGAATGGAAAAACTTGAAATACACAATGCAATATTATATCAGCATTTGAGTTGATGTTTTTGCATTAAACACAAACAATCTGAAAATATGAAGTACCAAAGAGCTCAGTCACAGCTTCAAGCATCTCTCATGTCACTGCTGCTCGTTGGTCTCCTGCTCCACCTTTCCCATCTGTGGGACTTAATCAGCATAATATTCAAAACCAGCACTCTCATCCTGCTATGAGTGTTTTCCATATGGATATGGAAAAAGTTGAGTTTCAAAAGCAAAGTGATGGCCTAAATTGTAGCTTATCTTGATGTATGTGGTTTTATTAAGAGTGTGCAGGCTAGCAGCTAATGGACTGTAAATGGTGTCCTTTGGTTCCAGTTTACTGCAATTACTCATTTATCATCATAAATGCAATTATGTCAGGTGGATTGATAGTGTTAATATACTTGAATAAAAATTGTTGTTGTTGTTTTTATTGTCTCTTCTCATCCAGAATCTCGTACTGCACAGCAGATAAAACTCAGGATAAGGTCTTTGCATATGTCTCTCAGAGTCAGTTCAATGAGACCCTGGAGTGCCATGCATTTCTCTGCCAAAAGAAGAAGATCGTAAGTGTGCAACACTTGTGATTTTATCGTAAATACCTTTTGTGGATATATCTGTATTCAGCTTGATGTGTGGGGGGAAAATTGTCTTGGATTTGAGCAGGTGTTAAGGTCAATTTGGTTGGTGTCTGAATAATGAACTGCACTTGGGCTGCAAGTAGTGCAGTAGTGTGGCTCCATCTTGTGGCAGGACACCTTACAGCTCACCAGTCTAATGTAGTCTGTTGAGCCAACATATATTATATAAGATTAGAAATAGAAATAGTTTGGTTTTAAAGATGTTAAAGCAAAACATTTTCTTGAGCACCAAATTGAATCACAACTTTTATTAAAAAATTAGGTTTTATACTTTATAGTATGTATGTATGTATGTATGTGTGTATGTATGTACAGTATGTGTGTATGTACAGTATGTGTGTGTGTGTGTGTGTGTATATATATATATATATATATATATATATAT
>NC_045750.1:13631497-13661261 GCF_008692095.1 Etheostoma spectabile
TTTTTTTTTGTGTGTTTATTTTCTCAGATGTTTTATGGTGATGCCTCTTTTTTTTCTATATTTTACTTCATAGTTGTTGGTTGTGTTGTGTTTGGGTCTGCTGTTTTTTTTTTCTGGAAAGCACTTTGTAAGCTTGTTAAGAAAAGTGCTATAGAGATAAAGTTTATGGTTATTATTATTATGCCATTTTACTTTTCTCTCCAGGCTCAGGCTGTGACTTTGACAGTAGCCCAGGCCTTTAAAGTAGCCCTCGATCTTTGGGAGATTGCTCAGGAAGGTGAGTATACAGAACAGGAAGAAGGGGACATTGAGACAGTTCTGTAAAACCTTTTTCTTTTGAACTGTTTCCAAAAAAAAGAAAACATGAATGAAAGGCTGTAATCCATCCAATCTGTGACTACTCTAACAAACAATCCTTTTGGTTTCTAAGCCAAGTTGAAAGGGCAGTTATTTAATGTTTAACAACCAAGGGACTGAAGGGAAATGCTTTACATGCTTAGCCACCATTCTGTCCTCCACTTCCTCCACGTAAAACTGCCACGAAACCTGAATTGCTGACAACCAAAAGTTCAAAAACCAATGTGTGGATTTTATAGGACTGCTTAGTATGGAGCTATATTTGTTTTGTTATTACATGCGAGAAAATAAATAATCTGAGAGAGAAAACAATGTTTGAGAGAATTTCTTTTCACACTGATTTTGAGAGAGATTTTTTTCTCAAATAGTTTTACAAATTTCAATTTTATGTTTAAACTTTTTTTACTCTCAAATATTATTTTTTGCTATTGATATGGGAACTTTTTCTCTCCATTTTTTTTTCGCCCATAAAATGCTTTATTGCTATCCGTGTGATAACCTTTTCTCTCAAACATTTTTTTTTCTCTCAGATCTTTTATGTCCTTGCATGTATTAAAGAAACAAATCTAGCTCCATACTTAGCTAATCAAATAAAAATGATCCATCTCCCAACCGTTATCGATACAAACAAGATTTGATATGATATATTAAGCTGTTCTTGTCTTTACTAAAATCAGAACTAATCAAAGGGCAGAGTGCAGACGTGTTGTTTTTGCTGATGCTGAATTGTCTTTGGCATAGATTACATTCATTTCAAATGTAACTTTTAAATAAACGTGTGTGTTTATACTTCACCTGGGGAAACTGACTTTACCTTCAGAGGCACACACCTCAGCAGACTCGCTGTGTGCGAGTCAGACTGAGCGAAAGCCGCTCGCACGTTTGAATCAGGGATGTAGCTAAGTATTTGAGGTGCAGGGGGCTAAGAATACATTTCAAATTAAAAATTAAAGTGTTCACTTTTGGTAAATGTATTGTTTAGTTCAATGTTTTGAGAAGCTTGTGGACATAGTGTTTTGTTTTTACAAGTACAGTTTTTGGATAACCAAAGTTAGAGGGGCAGCTGGGGTGGGCGAGGCTAAATAGTGCAGGGGACCTGCCCCCCTCCCCCCTTGAGGCCCTGTAGATCTGCCCCTGCCAACACATTTCAAACATCATGTAGTCTTCTTCATGTTTAGCATTTTACTGTTTGCAGACAAAAGCAAGAAGGCCAGGACCTGCTGTTCTTGTGCAGCAAGCAAAGGGCAGACGGCGACAACTGACACTCAGTGTGTTCCAGCAGGTAAGTTCATCTGATTTTGTCCTTATCCCCCATGTGCTTCACATTAAGTTCAACAGCAATGACAAGATATGTTATTTTATTTGTAAAAGGATGCACAATTAAGCTTAAAACGGCAGTACGTGTTGCTGGTAATTACTACAAGAGAAGGTTAATCTTCATTATCAGTTTAAAGTGAATGGTGACTTTTTTTGGCTTCCAGTTTAAGAAATGGCAACACACAACTGAATAAATTAATGAGTGGTATCAGTGTTCTCATCTAATGCTCAGCAAGATGGCTGATAAACATATTTTCCAAAAAGGCAAACAGTTCCCTTTAAACTCTATGAATAAATGGGTTTGCCATTTACAATAAAGAACAGTGACAGTAGATGGTAGAAAATCCATGGCCACAATAGCTTGTATATGGATTTTAACAGCTTGCTAGAATCAAGTAAAAATACATATTTCTATATAACGTTGCCTGGCAGAAACGGCAGCAGGTAGCAGTGATGATGCTAACACAAACTACACAAAGTTAACTCTACAGGTAAATAAATCCATGACCTGCGTGTGTCCCAAATCCATCAGCCGCACAGGTTAAAGGTCCAAAAAAAGCTAACAAAAGTAAGATTAGCAATAAAAAGATCCCGTTTGACTGCTGCATAGACATACTCATTCTGGTAGTTTATAATGTTCTTCACTCACAAGAATCACTTGACTCTGACCAGATAGCTGGAGCTAACAGCTAATTATACACACTGAGCTAACTGGTAACTGAGCTTCTTGTGGTAATGGGCATTTTTCACCCAATCCTTACACATTACAACTTATGCCACTTCATCTCTTAATAAGCCGTCAGTCATTCAGGTTTGTTTTCTGTTCTAGCCCCTGTATGCATGTGCATCACTCTATTTTTTAATTTAACTTTAACTTTGATTGTTGCTGACTTAGTGATAAATGTTTAATGTTATGAGAAATACTTAATATTTGACACATTTTTTGTTAAGGGTTTGTTGCTGCAGTGGTTAATGTTAAAATCATAACTCTTATAATTCTCGGAAGATGAGGATAAAGATGATGTAATCACAATGTACTGTATACGCTAGAGAAAGAAACTGCCTATCACTGACAAGATTATGATGATCTAATTAGTTTTGTAAAGATGACAACCGTAATATGTTGCAGTCTCTGAAACGATACAGTAAGTAGATGCAGATGTGGAGTAAGTACAGACCAAATTTCTCCAGATTTGAGGCCCTGGTTTCTTAATCCTCACAAATCCAACAGTTTCCAGTGAACGTGATTAAGTAAATGCTTCTGTATTCAGTTGCATAATGACTTTTAAATGACCTTTCCAGTGGTAGTGTGTACACAACGAGACTTGTAATTTTGTAGTTTGACACTGCACCCTCTCACACACAAATTGAACTGCTGTCAATCACTTTTCCCATAGACTTAGGAGAAATTATCCAATTATACTCCACTAATTAGTCATCCACGGGAGCAGGAGATTTTATATACTTCCCAATTAGCCGTGACATTTATAGGTCAAACTCTTTTCCACTCTTTAGCGGGTCAAAGGGACTGCAAAATGAGACTTAGTCATCTATTCAGTTTGTTGTTAGTTAATGGTTTGCTTCTCAAGATTTCTTTCAATTGAAACTGGCTCCACGTCCAGTGCTAGTGGCCTGAGGGCAGAGAGAAAATGCGATGTGAAAGCCTCAGTGATCTCGGTGGTAACTGGGCACAGAGAGTGAACGTTTAACAGACATGATTTAAATTCAGCATGTTGCAGGAAAAGCTGTGTGTGCCACAGGCTGGAATTGGTTTTTCACCTAAACAGACAGAAAAGCTGATAAGTCTCACCATCCGTCTTCTCTGTTATGTGTCTGGATGTGCGCCAACCTTTCCCTGTTTTCTGTTCCTTTTTGTCTCACCTCTTGTGTCCCCGTCAACCTCTTGTCCACACCTGCCATCTCCCTCAGATCTCCCAGAGGCACACAAGCCCGTTGGGATGGAGCCAAGTCCCCGGAGGCCCTTCTTCTCTGCATCACTCAGCTCGCCCTCGCCTCGCAGTAACCCTACTCGACGGCGACCAATCAAACATGACTCTTGGGTAGGTGGCGCCATCTGCCTCCAAACTGCTCATTGGGAAATACAGATGCTTAAAACAGTTCTATGGTTACTGGTGACTTGATTAAAACATGCTTGTCTGTAATTGACACAGATTACTATTGCAAAGCATCCAAAAGCTGTATATTAAGTGAGGTTTTAAATTTAAGATATTTAAAATAGTACTTTTGCTAAGTTTGTAAAACGAATACTAAAGTAGGAGGTTACCTACATGTATGTGGAGAGCAGTGTCCACTAGTTACTAAAATATTGACAATTACACAAATAAACTCTTGTCAAAAGATAGTTAGTTGTTGACTGTAGTTTTCTTTTCTTTTTTAAATGTGATTGTTTCTCAAGAACAGTCATTATTTAGCAATATTTGGAGCTGTTATATGTAATTGTACTGTAAATAATTTAAAATGTTTATGCTGGAGGAGGTTCATCGGTCACCTCTGGTGAACCTGGTGTTCACTTACATATTATAAACACTAGGTGGCACCATAATCTGGAGATTGCCACTAACACAGTCTGATGTCACACAAATTCATCTGTCTATATTGTTCATAATTTCCCGGAATTGTTTTTCTCTAATTAGGAGAATTTATGACTTAATTGAGCCAGATTTCATCAGGTAGTCCAGCTTTGTCTTTAATACCTCTCTTTCTGTTGTGTTTTTTTTAGTATCCCTCTACATTTTCCTTACCTTGTTTCAAATTAACAAAATATTCAGGTAGAAATTGGCCAAAATGATATTTATATTACTATATCTATTAGTAACTCATGAATTAAGAAATATGGAAGGCAATTGAAATTGGTTAAATCATGTGCTTTCCAAAAACAAATGCAGAGAACGTAAATATGTATCCTTATCCATATGTTTCCAGATCCCCCCCTTTATATAAGTCGTGCAATATTGTCATACTATACAGTCACATTGATTAGAATAGAAAATACATGTAAAAACATCTGCATTATGCAGTATTTGATTCTTTACCACTTAAATTAATTTGTGTGTTACTTGGATAAAATAAACAGCTGACTCAGTGAACAGGCACAGGAGCTTGAAAGCCTAGTAGCAGCAGGATTGTAATATTAGGTAATTTATGTGTGTATTGATTCATATTGTTAATGTCCCAACAGGACGTGGAGGATGGAATCGATGATGCATTCTCAAGGTAACCTTTGCATAGGACTACTAAGTCTGCTAAACACTGGGGATATATATATATTTAATTTATGAAAGGAGATGGGATTGTTCTCAAAATACTCATGTTACCCCCTCAAAACCAAGTTTATCCATTATTATGTTGATTCCAGTCCTAACCGGAGATAGCTCCCCTTTTGAGCCCTGTCAAGCTATTTAAAGGATGATGGCTGCACTGAGGGTGATGGTCAGCTGTCAGTAACCTTTCAGACTTTTTTAAATAAGAAAACCTGCATTTGACACATTGATTGACACAGGTTTTTATTCAAATCCATACACACAGACAGGGATATCCAATAGTGGTGAGGGGTTAAAAATGATGAAAACTTTTAGAGATTTTGTAATAATTTAAAAAGTAGATTTATATAAATGCTCTGCTGTTAGCAGTAGTAAGAAGAAGTTAAAACTTTAACAACTGTAGTCAAAGTAGGTCTTGTTAAGCTCTAGTGTCTTATTAAACCAGAGCTGAATAAAACAAGTTTTTGGGTCAATCAGCTGTTTGGCCATTGCAAGTAGTTTGAGATAACATGATCCACTACTTTGCACTACATTATTGTTATGTAGAAATACCTTCAACCCAATGCTATAGGCCATTAACTTTACTGATAATCACTACAAGTGATAAATAAAAACATTATTTTTGTATTATTTTTTTAGTTTGACTTGCTTTTATTCATATAAATGCATGTGAATAGACTAGTGTGCGCTTGTGTTATACGCTAAGTTGATTGATTAGAATTCCTGTGTAACTAGTGAGCAGTCTGAACGTTAGTGAGATCAATGTGGCGCTATTGAGACTTACAGTCAATATTAGTGACTATCGTTTCTTTTACTGCCAACACGATGGCAACCTCTCTCGACAGAGCTGTCAGGATCACAGAGACAGAAGCCACGTATTTTATCTCTGAACTAGGATAACAATGCAACACCTTTTTTTAATTGTCTTTGTTAGTGTGACGGTCTATGAAGTTGCTTGAGACGCCTGTAAGAGCCTAAATGTGAAATGTGATTCTTGAGGTTAAAACACGTTTTGTGTTGTAGCCTTGCTTCTGCGACGTACAAAGACACCAAACATGATTTACTTTAAGGCTTATGACATCATCCACTTGGTCTTTCTGACATACTATTTGATAATGTGCCTCCATGCTGAACAAACGTGGAGCCCTCTGCATGGCTTTTCATTTCCTCATATAACCAGCTGATATGTGTGTATGCGTCCTGCAGTGTTGTTATCCCTCTATGAAGAAAGAAGAGTAGCGAAGGGATGGTGCCTCACACATTAAAGAGATAACTACTCATTAGGTTGTGTTGCTTGCAGCTAATGGGTTGGTTTGTTGTGTTGGAGCACGCAATGCTTCAGTTCAAGCAAATAGAGATTATATGCAGAACTGAATGTAGAAGCTGGCTGGGTGTGAAGGGATATCGGGAGAGGAAGGCAGGTCATCCCTGAGGCTGTTCTTAGCAGGGACCAGGAAATACTGACTGAGTGTGGATGTCAACTGGAGGAAGGTGAAACGCGTATCTAAAACTGACATCACAGAGAAAATGCTGAAGGATTTTGGGAGTGTTAGAGCAGACCTCCTCTGCAGAAGTCAGCAAGGATGTCAGGCTTTGCGAATGGTGCATGAATAGTGGATACGATCTGTCCTGAAACGTGGAAGTACTCTGGATCACATTGAGTGGTCATGGCTGTCCCACCTTTTTAGTGTTACATTTGACTTTGAGAGTGCTTTTAGATGGAGAGGAGGGTTGGGAGATCTGTCTTTGGGCACATTTTATAAATCTTCAGGGATCACACTTTTAAATAATACCATGGTTTGCTATTGGCATGTTCAAACATAAGATTTAGCTCTGTTAAAAATGCAGTTCGCAGATGTTTAAAGGAACACACCGGCTCATTGGGACTCATTAACTCAGTCATGAGTGTTTGCTCTAGCATCGTTCATTTTATTCTGGGAAGAAAAAGCGCATTGTCGCAGCGAACACCTATGATTGTAAACTATGCTTTTAGTATCTAGTAATTGTTAAATCTATTACTCCAACTCTGAGCAAACTCCAGGCAAACTCTCTGCTCTGTGACCGGGCTCGTCAGATGCTGCGGGCAAATCACTCCACCCAAGTAGCAGAAGTACCAGTGCTTTGCCTTTCTGAGAATATAGTTCCCAGTGAGTATGCGGTTAGAATATGGCTGTTTCATGTGACCTTGTTATTTGTACACCCTGTGACTATACAAATCACAACATGTAAACAGGAACATGTTGCCGTTATTTTGTCACTAATTGGGAGCAGTAGCTAGTTGGAACCAGTTACCCGAAGGATCTTTGCTAGGCTAAGCTAATGCTGGGGGCGTCAGACAGAGTTACAGCACGCACGGAGATGAGAAGGGTATGTATCGACTTGTCTAACTCTGGGGTTAACGGTGAATAAGCTAAAGTCCAAATAAGTCGGCGTGTTCCTTTAACGGACTACAAGATATCATGGAAGCTTACTTATCCTGGTTCCATTTTGTTCCCTGGCTACAGCCGTGAACTGTTTGGTCCTCAAATAATCTGACCTTTTAGAAGCTTTATGTAGCTTCTCACATAGAACATTCAAATAGGAATTAACAGTTGACTAGACACACACACACATCGAAAATAAGGTATTGTTTTGTTTCTTTCGGTTTGGTTTTTGTATGGTATCTCTCATGAACAGAAAACCTCTATCACCAGGCTTCTTGGGGTAATGTCCTGCATAGCCTTTTTAAGAGTATGTGAATAAAAGATGGCATTTGGGGCGGATCAGTTTGTTGGTCTGTGTCGGTGGTTCACTTTAAACCACTTTATCCCACTTGTGTGTATGTAGAAGCACAGCCTCTAGGGGTCGCTAGCAGTGCTTTAATAATCCTCTCACTTCCCAAATCAATTTAGGTAGAATCCTTTTTTAATTAACTGTATCAGCACAGGTCAGGGATTAATCCTTTGTTAAAAATATAATTGTTAATAGTTATTCAAGTATATTTAACTATTGACATCGATCTTAGTTCAAATGGGTTTAATAAATACTTTAATTTGTATTTACGATTTCTTCAATTAATGGTGACCTTGGAGTTAAACATAACTGCCAGCTTGGTACTGAGGTACTTGAATTATATAACCTCATCTAAATGTGATAAGGTTTTATTCTTTGTAATTCAAAGCTTTGTGAGTGTTTCTTCACATTGAGTATGGTGGTGCTGGAGTCTTGGTGTCCTTTCTGTGCCAGTCTCTAACAAGATTGTTTTAACGTATTTTAAACTTTACCATTTAGTCACTTTGTTTTTTATCTGGCATGCAGCAACATGGAAGTAGAGGAGATGGACACCGGGAAGTGATTTAACCAGCAAGTTACTGATATTGCATGTTGCACGAGGCCTTACATTAAGAATACCACTCATTTCTGTACAGTAGGCCTACTATTACATTTTTTGCACCGTCCAGACTGTCCAGAAATAACCAAATGATCAAAATCCGTAATTCTGATCCTTGGACCCTTTTTGATGAGTTGACATGCCTCAAGAACCTCCTCCCCCACTAGTATTTGCACATTTGTTACCTGCTGTACAAGAAAAATCCCATTCATATTCAAGTCAATTAGCATGTTGAATACATCTGGAATATGTAGGCCAGATACTTCTTCTGCAAACTTCCACTATTGATAATCTATTTTAGGGGTGTCAATTGTGGGGGTTTGGGGTATGCCATTTCTTTTTTTTATTCAGAAATGGAAATATGATACAACTTATGTAAAGATAGTAGCAGTTCCATTGACGTTGTGCTCTAGTTATCATTTGGTTTTGATGGTCACTATTGTCTTTATGAGTGACCTCGTAGATATTGTAATTCTCCACCTGATGGCTCTCTATATATTCACCCTCCCACACTTTCACCGCCATTAGAGTCATTCTACATTTCATGCTTTTTTTTCTCTTTCAGTTTTTAACCTTGCATATCCTGTGAACACTTTTGACAAATAAACATTTACACCCATTGACCTTTGTGGCAATACTACTTTTTTTTTTCTCCTCTCTTTCTGTCTCTGTCAGACTGGCCTAGCCCTGCTCCGAACCCATCTCTGACAATGCAGCTCTGAGTGTCTGGGAGGTCTCCATCTAGAATCTGTTGTCTGCAACAATGAATTTGAAAAACATACGCAGGGAATAGCTTCACAACTTACAGAACCCCCGAAATTTGATGGAAATCATATCCCTCAGGCCCCGAGAACAACAACAAATACCAAAACACTACTTGAACGGATAGAAACATATCATGCTTCTCTGTGCACAAACTGAATCAGAGAGACTCTGTTTGATTTTCGATGACTGCTGCAGAGAAGACGGAATGGATACCCTGCTATTATAAACTACGGTTTGTGTGAATGCCTGCCAGTCAACACACTGCATTCAGTCCTTCAGTCATCTCCTGCCATATTCAAACTCTCACAAACTGCCATCTGTCTGAGATCTGTCATCTCTTTCTGAAAGTTCTCTTATCTTGTCATTTGCTTGAAGTAGTAACAGCTGCCAGACTCAGCAGTCGCTGGAAAAAGTCCATTGTTAGAGGTACAAATCTTTAGTTATGTTTGATAAATTATGCGTTGAGCATTTGGTTTGTTGTGCTGATTCAACCAGTTCTTTGAAGAATGAAACGGCATGCATGCACCCATGTATCATCTTTTTTATTGATTGCAACATAAATTTGTCTGTAAAAAAAGCCACAATCAACCTGGGAAATTAAGGAAATGTTTCTGATAGAGGAATACGTGTAACATTTATAGAGTGTGGTACACTGCAATATTTATGGCCAACAAATTAAATCAAGTAAAAATCAAACATGTACTTCACTCCCAACACAAGACTGCTTACTTATCCAGGATTTAAACCTAATCTCTTTGCCTCTCTTCAGCAGATAGATTTGCTCGGTTATCATGGAGATTGTTTAGTTTGTTGTATATAACAAACTAAACAATCAATATATTGGGGGGATGGCATCCAGATATAAAAAAATATTGTCTTGTAAAGTCAATTTAATATATAGCCCAACATCAAAAGTCACAAAATTTGTCTCAAAGGACTTAACGATCTGTTCAGTATACAACACCATCTGTACTTGAATAAAAAAAAACTCCCCCAAGAAAAATGGAAGAAAGAAAAAAAAAAGTGAATAAATTATCAGAAGATGGAATTGAGTTACCCATTTTTTAATCCATGTGTTACCATGTGACCAAAACTGGCATGGACTGTGCACTGCTCAGGACAGGAGAGCTCTACAGTGGGTGTTTGAAACCGCCCATTGGATTGATACCCATCGGCCAAGCATCAGTGGTATTGGTGAGGTGTTTAGAGCTCAAATGATGAGATAATGCCCACCCCAGCAACCGGTTGTACACCCTGCCGCTGTTGCACCACCAGACTAGAGAGCAGCTTCTTTCCTAAGGCTATAAGACTCCTCAACTCCTCCTCCATTCTTCCCCATTAATAATAAAACGTTTTGTGCAGAATAAAGTGACTACAACTTGGGCAACACTGTGTTGTAGAATGACAATAAATGAACCTCACCATGACAACTAAGCAAGTTCATTTGCTGAGGAAGGCCATGAGTTGTTGAGAAAAGCTTTGGAAGGTCGAGAATGAACTCTCATGCTCAAGCGTAGTGTGGCTCTATAGTATCAGACACTTATGTCTCATTGGGTTTAACCCTCATGTTGTCCTCGGGTCAATTTTGACCCATTTTCAGTTTTCTAAATCACAAAAAATGGGCGTCTGAAATAAGCTGAAAATGTCAACGTTAGAAATATAAAATAACTTTGGAAAAAAAAATCAAAAAAAGCACCCACAACATTGAAAAAGTGACCAAAATGTCAGAAAAAGCTATATCTTTTTTTCATGGTTGACGGGAAGACAACACAAGGGTTTAAAGCAATGCCTTTAGTAAGCTACAGCTTAGGGACCACCATCAATGCTTTTGACAAACAATTACATTGTTTAGAATTTGAAGGGGTTCTCCAGTGATTTGGTATTGCACTTTTTTTGTTTTAATGTTGGGTGGCTAAAATGAGACAGATTACAAAAAGAATGATCAGAACTTAAGCAGCAAAGGCCAAGATATCCTCACCTGTTACTCCCTATTATGAGCCTAGCGCCAAAAACACTGCATCCTACATTACCCATAATGCAGTTACTGTCTTTTATTACGACCCTTTTTGCCTGGTAACACCCAAATTTTCCAAACTCCACGCTTCCAGTTTGTCAGGCCGGCTTTGATTAAAATACAAGAAAGACCATAATCCTGATGACATCACTATAACCTCATCTGGGTTGTTTTCACAGACTTTAGAGCCACACATTATACAACTGTTTTTGCAGTTACAAATCCAAATTCCAATGGAATTAGGATGTTGTGTAAAATGTAAATAAAAACAGAATACCATGATTTGCAAATCCTTTTCAACCTATGTTCAATTGAATACACTACAAGGACAAGACATTTAATGTTCAAACTGATGGTTAATCTTGTGTTGTTGTTTTGCACATTTTTTATTTTGAAATTGATGCCTGCAACACCTTCAAAAAAAGCTGGGACAGGGCATGTTTACCACTGTGTTACATCACCTTTTCTTTTAACGACACCCAATAAGCATTTGGGAACTGAGAACACTAATTGTTAAAACTTTGTAGGTGGAATTCGTACCCATTCTTGCTTGATGTACGACGACTTGCTCAACAGTCAGGGGTCTCCTTTGTTGTATTTTGCGCTTCATAATGTGCCACACATCTTCAATGGGAGACATGTCTGGACTGCAGCCATGCTGTTGTAACACTTGAAGAATGAAATTAGCAGGGACGTCCCTGAAAAGACTTTGCTTGGATGGCAGCATATGTTGCTTCAAAACCTGTTTGTACCTTTCAGCATTAATGGCGCCTTCACAGATGTGCAAATTACCCATGCCATGAGCGCTAACACACCCCCATACCATCACAGAAGCTGGCTTTTGAACTTTGCACTGATAACAATCTGGACTGTCCTTTTCCTCTGTGGCCCGGAGGTCGTGATGTCCATGATTTCCAACAACAACTTAAATGTGGACTTGTCAGACCACAGCATACTTTAACACGTTGATGATATTATGGATTGTAGATAATGAAATCCCTAAATTTCTTGCAATTGTATGTTGAAAAACGTTCTTAAACTGTTGGACTCTTTGCTTAAGCAGTTGTTCACAAAGTGGTGAACCTTGCCCCATCCTTGCCTGTGAACGACTGAGCCTTTTGGGGATGCTCCTTTTATACGGTACCAATCATGAACAATTAACCCATTCACCTGTGGAATGTTCCAAACCAGTGTTCTTTGAACATTCCTCAAATTTCCCGGTCTTTTGTTACGCTTTATTGGAATGTGTCGCAGGCATCAAGTTCTGTAAAAGGGTGCATGCTCTTCCAGTTGAGCTACCCAGGAACCCCAAAAATTAATTAACATTTGCAAAAAAAAATAAAGTTTTGAATATTTAATACCTTGTCTTTGTAGTGTATTCAATTGAATATAGGTTGGAAAAGATTTGCAAATCATTGTATTCTGTTTTTATTTACGTTTTACACAGCGTCACAACTTCATTTGGAATTGGGGTTTGTAGTACTAATCATAACAAACAAACTGAAATTGATTTGTAAAATTGATGGTTGCCCCTTTAAGGTAAATGCATCTTAATCTGGTTTTCTAATCTTGAATCCATCAAAAAACACACTCAAGGGCGACCTTACTATTGAAAAAAATGTAAAATTAATAATTTATTGATAACCCTTGTGCTTGCTTGCGTTATGTTAACAGTGTCTATACACAACACGATCTGTATGACTTAACACAACAGTAAACCAGTTAGTCATTCCTGTAACAATCAATTTTAGTGCCGTTTTATATCAATATGGCTTATGTAACCAAAATATAATGTCTGTTTTACATTCTGCTGTCTCCTCAACCCGTTAGCGGCCCCTGTAAATAAAAGTAATGATATTGTTAAAGAAAAGCAATGTTGTAAGGTTACGAGGACAAGTGTTTGGCAAGACCAAACTTTTAGAGTAAAGAAACCTATTTCCATATGCTGTATTTTTTCAATGTCAAAGCTGTGTATTTATGTATGCATATTGTATCATTATCAAAGAAGTAGGATGAATAGAATTGGAGCTTCACACAGCTTGTTTTTAAGAAACAGTTATCACTCTTGTTAATATGTGAATGTGTATATGGTTGTATGTTTTGCACTAGGTTAGACAATTTGTACAAATGTAATTGTATGTGTTTTTTATTACTTCAGGAATTGCTTTATTTTTTAAAAAGTTACCCGCACACACAGTTCACATTTTCCACTCTTAACTTCAATCCGTCTCAAAAAAACATTTCCCAAATCTTATTATCGACTAATATTGCTCTCCTTAGACTCAGCAAATTATTTTCATCCATCCGCTCAGCTGACATTCACTGTCAAGAGGATATTATAATTTGCCCCCAGAAGTGGTCCTTCTCTCTGTATTCATGGCATCATGACTGAGGGGAACTCAGTGTCGTTGTCATGACACCCGCTGCAAAATAATTGGATGGCTTATCAGGTTATGCTGCCGTGAAGCTTAATTGCGTTGTTTTGTTCCTGACAGGCTAAAATACTGACTCCATTGCATCATTGAAACAAAGCTCTTTACTGTTTGGGTATCATAAATAGCCTCCAGCATGTCTACAGAGGATCATTAGTATCCACCGTTGAGCAGAGTGCACTGTCAAAATGCAACATAGTCATTTTGCCTTATCTTTCTGTTGAACATTTTTCCATACTACTACATTTCACCTTTTCAGCCCCGTCATTGATTTGACTGATTGATTCGTGTGTGGAGGCTTCAGTATCTGCTGATTGAGAGATGGGCTGCTGTCCAGGAGCTCTCAGACTCGATAATGGTTTTCGATAATAACAACCTTCAAACACTTTTCAAGCACAGCTACTAATAAGGATAAAAGCTGGAGTTACTTTTGCACAGCTTCACCACGAGCTTCATTATTTTCCAATGCAGAGACAAATGAAGGGCACTGTTAGATATAAGTAAGACATAGTTTTTCACCCCAAATTTGCCCTTTTTAATTGATTTTCAAGCAAAAAAAAGCAGTGTAATATATTTTTCAGCCACGTCCCTCTGTGTTATTATTTATATTTGATCAATCCCTGTATTCATTGTATTGTGGCACAAATTGATCTGCTTGACTGAGAGTTTTGTTTCATGTAGTAAGTATTGTCTACACAGTACACTTATTCCCTGCAAATCTTGAATGAATGCTGTTTTTTTGGCACAGCAGAGAATTGTCCATGCGGGCGTGTGGGACAGACCTGCACTTGGACGTGTAATATGCCAATTTGAGTCCGGAGTGCACTGAATACAAATCACGCTGCGGCGGTTTAAGGCCAGGAAAACATCTGATGCTTTCAGAATTTTCAGATACGCTATACACTACTTTCCCAAATTAACCACTGATGTTTACAGTATCGGTTTACTTTTCAAAGAAGGTGCTTATTTTCTATCTATGCAATCAGTAGGTTTCCAACAGTGTCGTGATATTATAATAATAGCAATTGTGTGTATGAACCACAAGCAGTTGTCCTGAACTGTGTAAAATGTGTGTAGAATTTGGAAACTAATATGGTTTGTTACATATTTATGCATACAAAATATTAATAATAAACAATAAGACTTTGTACAAATATTCCATTGCACTCAACTGTCTTTTTCTTCATGTTGAATATAGAAGACCACTTGCAGAACCGGTGTTTTGATAGAGTCAACTCATCTTCGGTCATACACAGAATAATTGCAAAGATACAGTTTGGTCTTCAGCAGTGCCACACAATATGATCGCCATGTCTTTTTATAGCAAATTTGATTTCAGTTAATTTAATTTAATTTCTATAATTTGATAAATGATAAGTTTAAAAAAGAACCAATTAAACCACCACAGCTCACTTTGCAGACAATCACTGTATTTGTCATGACCTTTCTACTCATCTGCCCAGATCATTTCAGTACAATTTTAATCTGGTTTCTTCTCAAACATTTTCCAGCTTCCGTGTGGTTGATCTAAACAAGGACAGTCCATGTTTGGCCTTCTGACTTCACCATTACATTGCTACATCTATTCAGTCAGCCCACTGCTGATGATTGAAAACTTAACCCTTGTATGGTATTCGGGTCAAATCGACCCATTTCAGTATACATTTTGTACCTGAAAATCAATGTCCTTACCTTATTTTCTGTGATAAACATGTATTCCTGACTCAATTCATAACATGAATTATAACCTTATGACAAAAAAACAAATCCTACTTCCATTTTTAAATTGTGTGCTAGTAGAAACCGATTGCATTCCCTAAACATTGAAATTGAGATAAAGACAATATTTGGTAATAGATTATGAAGTACAATTTTGTTTCAGAATTGTTTTAAAAACCCCATAAAAGTCACGGGTCAATTCAAGCCGAGGGATACGAGAGGGTCCCGAAAGTGAAGATAATACAAGGGTTAAATAAGGGTTAAATAATAAATACAAGGTGCTAGGCAACAATATCCTATTTGTTTTCCCAATGACAAATAGAAAATAGAAAAATGCCATGAATTCCTAACCCCGGATATTCAATTTTCAGATACAGTTAATGTTTTTATAGCTGCACCTGCAGAATATTTGAAAGGTTTATCACACTGCCAACCTGATTATTCTTAAAAAATAGTATGTAGTCAAAGAACGTTACACAAAGGAGGTTTTTGTTCACTGGCACCAAGTGGAACTAGTCAAGTAAAATACATTTTATTAAACATAATGTCCTAATAGCCTTATTACAGTTCATATTACATGCTCATTATTATACTTTTTGGCTTTTTCCCTTTCCTTTATTGTGTTGTATATCTTTTTGTGCACATTGTAGGTTTACAAAGTAAAAAGAAAAAAGCCCAAAGTCCATCCCAAAGGAGAGAAAAGACTGACACAAACAGTTCTATAGTAGTCCAGCCTTTACTTCCGGGACGAACGTGCGTCACTTTGTATCACGTTATAATGCTCGCCTAGCTGCTAGGATGGCGCTCCCCAAACTCTGCAACTGACCAGCTAGCAGTACTTACTGTGCATGTGTGACTCCCAACAAAGCTGGAACAGAAGTGAGTTGCCTCACTCTGTAGCTAAAACAGAGCTCACTGCAGGGTGAAAAGAGGAGCTGGAGCAATGTACAGTGCAACAAATATATGGTGTTTTCTAAAAAATGAAACCACGTAAACCTATTCTGGTAAAACCTCTAAAAACAATTATGAACTTGAAAATGAGCATAACGTGAGCACTTCAAGACCAAACCTTAAATTAAGAATGAACAGAAAATTCCCACATCACATTCTTTAAAAGGTTCTTTAAAAGAATGAATATTTATGTGCATCTGGAACACTCCATAGATAGTTGTCAAGGGTTCTGAAAAGGGCGCATATTTTGCAGGTGTAAAACCCAATCTAATCAAAATTGTGTGTGTGTGCGTGGTCTGTGAGATGGCAGTGCCTTCTGTGGGTGTTTGTTTAGTCTGATTACTGCTTATGGAGGTGTGCAAATATTATTTTACCTTTTAAAGACGTGGAAGCTGCATCATGGCAGGGAGCCTCCAATTTTTGTTATGAGACAAGGTTTTGAAAAGTACCTGCGAGTTCACTCCTGGTAAATACAAATTACTTATTAAATATCTTTTCATATGATATGTTTAAGAAACATTATTCATTTCACATTCATCCACCCGTCTACTGTAATTTTGAACTTTCCAGAAACCTCATTGTGATCACCACCCTGTCTTGTGGATGAACAAAGACGGCAATGAGCGATCACAGAAAACGTGCATTTTAATCACTTTGATGTTTTCTGAAAACTCACTGGAGACTGAGAAGCTACTCGGTGTTATTTCATGGACTGCATTGACAACCGCAGCATTGCTGCTTCTTGTTTTCTGCTTCTGTGCGCTGTGGCGTTACATTTGTGTGGGGACAACAATTCACAATTTTAGGTTTTAAACTGCCATTGATGTTGGTTTTGTTTTAATCAATATACTAGAGGTGCTGAGTCAATGGGAAGCGCCTGTCTGCTTCTCTTCATTTTACCTGCTTTTTGCTCTCCTTGCTGATGTTTGACAGATGTGAGCTCACTGCAAACCCCCTAGTACCTGCATGTCATGTCTTCAGAGTCTAGCGGCCTATTTAGTGAATAAGAGTAAAAATAATGGATAGGACAACCACATATTTTGTCCTGTTACGCCACTCTGTAGCTAATAGCCACACTGCCACTGTTTGGTGTCCTGAGCAGTGACTCTAACCACATCTGGACCTAAGAATTACAAGATTGTTCTCCACACATATTCCCAACTATTCTCACAATACAATGATTTATAATTCCCTAGATTGTATTTCGGGAATTCTTGTTTAAATTTGGGGCAATGTGTTCTTTACCAATGCATTTTTTTTTTACAATGAACAGCTCATTTAGTTTTCATAACTATGTAATTAATCCTTTTTGGGATATTTAATACAATTTTGAAATAGCTATTTCACTATTGATAGGGTGTTCCACACTTATTGAATAGCTTAATGTTTAGTTGGTAATGGGTTTACTGTTTTATATAGAGGATCTGTTGAATTTGGCTTGTGGAGGTCAGATAAGCTAAAGTTTGAACTCCTTAGAAAGTTGCATATAGAGTGTGATGACCTGCAAGTGCTGTGGAAAATACCTAGTTAGACGTGTGATTGTGCAGGGTATTTAGTACACAGCCTACACAAAAATAAAAAAAGCAGTTTTCAACTTCAGAAAAACTTTTTCGTCTGAAAAAAAAAATGGTTTACTTGAAGGCATTATTGTTCATCTATTTTTACTCCAGGTAGAAGTAAAGTACATATGGAGAAAAGAGGAGGCTGCTTATACTGTTGTACAAATGGCTCCAAGTGCTACAATAATAAAAGCAGATTCCTACGCAAACTCTGTATTTATAAAAATGTATTTATAGATGCAATATACAGTATACTTGGATCTGAATCACTTCCAACCAAAGCTTGTCTCAGTCCTAATAACAGCCCATAAATCACTTATAACAACTAATGGAAAGAAGTCTGCGGGGTTGCACTGAGTCAGAGTTAGGAAAATAAGGGAAGGGTATACAATATTACCTTTTAATCTCTGGGAAGCTGTAATCACTTTCTATTTTAGGATGAGCTGCCTTCTTGGATACTTCTATTTAATTATATTTTTGATTAGGGACAATGTAGTTTAAAGGCCAGGTGAAATGGCTTAATGAATTCATACCGCAACAGACAGTCTTGTGTTGTAACTTCTGCTTCACTGTGAATAAGTGTAGCAGTTGTTGGTTAAATAACTGCTCGATGACTACCCTTTAGCTAGTAGTAGAGTTTTTATTATTAAGGAAAGTAAACAGATACAGTAACTTAATTTGTGTTTGCGAGTAATGATCCATAGCAAGATACTGTAAACTTGAGACCGATGTGAGTCCAACTCACCAACAAGTTATGATGTATTATTACAACACTGGTTCCCAGAACAGCATCACTGAGTGTCAAGGCAGCCATTCAACTTGAAAGCCGTCTCTTGAATCGACGAGCTTTAACAAAAAAATAGTTTATTTCTTCATAATCCCTGCCTGTTATCCCGTACATCACATCACAATCCCAGCTGTATTACGTGGCTTTCTTAAGAATATGAATATTTTAAGAATATGTTGTGGTTGTATTGTTTTAGGTTTTTTATTTATGCACATTTATGCACCATGCTGTCCAATATTTAAGATTAACTGGGTTCTCTTAAAGTTCTTGAACATGAATTCCAATTTTCTGGATAATGCACCAGGTTTCACATACACAAAATACGGTTTGAGCAAAAAAATACTGTACATGTTAGGATTTAATGTGTCACTTTTCATCTGTCCATAAATAAATTTAACTACTACATAATTAGTTACTTAATGACTAATTTGTAGCACTCCGTAACTGCATTAACACATTTTTTTGTGACACGACTTGGCAAGCATTTTGTACATGAAGTGCAGTTTTTTTATTGTACTGTAAGTCTTCAGCTAGTTTTTAAATGCATCTCTTTGACAGTTGATGAGCAGTTTGCATTGAAGCATTTCGGTGAGAGAAACCACATTACATTAGCTATCACTTTCACTTTGTGATGGGACATTCAAAAAATGATTTATCTTACACTTCAGAAAATATAATTGTCGGAAAATGAACGAGATCTGAAAAGAAACACTGCATGATGAAAGTTAACATCCTGTTGTAAATATTGGCAGAATAGAATAAAACATGAACAAACTTTACAGGACTGCAATCATTGTTTATTACTTGATTTTTGGCATCTAACTTTGAATGCACATCAAATGCTATTCTACAGGCAAATGACCTGCATGCAACTTTAGTAAATGAATGCAATATGTACAGACATAATGGTCATTATTTATGACATGAAAAAATACTATGCTGACCAGAAAATGGTATTTTAATTACTAGAAAACGTTATGACATCGTCATGATGGTTCTTACAAATTACTACATGTATTTTCTTTCTTTCCTTATAAACAATCTGCATCACACCACATTTGTGATGAGACAATATATTAACACTATTTGCAATGGGAAAATGTGGATTTATTTGGAGCTGAGTTATCTATAACGGGGGGGGGGGATGTGTTGTCTAATTGCACATGCCAATATCAAAAATACACTGCGTACTTAAAGTCATGAAGCTCGGCCTCCCAGAGATGATTGTGTGTTTTGTATTGCAATAACGTACTAAGCACCCGGCAAAGTCTTCAATGTTATCATTAGTTTATGTACTATCATTCTGCAGGAGTAGGTTTCTTTTGTGTTACTGTAGTGTGTTTGTGTGTGTGTGTATATTGGTGTGTGTGTGTGTATTGGGGTGTGAAGGGTTATGTAAATTGGTGTTTTTCTACAAATACCGTGTCCATGCATGTCTTTTGCAAAGACAGCCTCAGCCAAACTCATTCACTGATGACGACCCTCAGAAGCTGTACGTGTTTTCAGCTTTTTTTACTTCTTAAACTTCGATGATGTTGATAGACGGCACAGAAGGATGAAACTGTAACAGAAAGGATAATAGAAATCATTATTTTTTACTTTCTCCTCTACTTTAAAGGCATGCTTTGATCATAGAAGAGTAATATACTGTTACTGTTACAGTGAACAATACTGTATCTGGCAGAGGAGCCATGAACCCAGGTTCCCGACCTTAACATAAATATCTGATCACCTAATGAGGACTGGAAGGAGAGATAAGCCAACATAATGAGGAATCCTACAACAATTGTCCCTCTGCTAATTTAAAAAAAAAAGTCAATATTGTTGCTACGCTAAATCCCAGCCAGAGGTAACACTCACAATGCAAATGACCTCAATTATTGATTGGCCATGACCTCATTACTGAGCTGTGACTGCAAACATCTGTCCGCTGGTACTTGGTATATCTCAGACACTCATGGCTTCACCTCTGACTCAATTCTACATTTTTAAAAGACATGGACCCGTTTATTCTTAAATTTACCCCTGAGCGTCCAATAGTGTCAATCTTAAACCTACTCTGTATAATCATAGCACATGCAACATGTATTTTACGTAACAGACATGCTGTTTGTATGTAAGTAGTGGAGACTGTGGTTGAGGAATGTATCTTTGGAGAGTTCTGTGATGACATCTGCAAAAGATACAATTTCCATTAGGTGCCTTTTTAATGCAAGATGCATTTTTAAAGTGAAATATTATTTGACAGGGAAGGTTACATTTTAGACATCAGCTTTACAACGGTATAAAAAATATATCTTCTCTGAAATGGTTAAATTGAATAGCCATACAGTATATAAGGTCAAGCTTAACAAATAAACTATATGGTTAAGACGTGTTCCAGCAACAGTGCTGTCTATATACAGCAAAAGGTAAATTCAAGCATTAAACTAAGGTAAAGTTTCAACAGTTTACTGTAATGTTTACTGGATGACCAGAAAGTTGTAAGCGTCTACAAATAGCATAGTTTACCACATAGTGTAAATGAAATTAGTTAAATCTGACAAGGAATATTAAAAGAAAAAAGAAAAGAAAAGTCAAGCTTTTTTTTCCACCAGTGGTAACGTTATTGTCTATGGTTTAATACGTTTTTTTAGTTTTTTTTTTAAGGAAAATCTATTTTTTAATTAAACATACATTAGCATTATTTACATGCCTCCAGCTGCAAATTGCATTTGTTAATCAAATACACGTCAATTCATGGCTTGCATCTTAATCATGGGAACAGATTGCTGTTAATCAGTTTTAAATGAGAATGTGATGATGGGTAAAGCACAGGAGATGAGGTTGTAGTAGGTCAGAAGTATATGTGGAGCTGCTACATACACCATCACTGGGCAATATCTTAGTTACTGCTCAAGCATTATCTCCCGATAAATCCGTCAACATTCATTGGCATATTGGAGCTCTTTGTTTTTCAGCTTTTACAGCAGAGGCAGATGTATATGCATCCTACAAACTGACAGTAATCATGTCAATGTCCAGCTAAAGTGGTAGGGACTTCACGCCAGTGTGAGTTGCCTGAGTTCACAGATTACAATAATGTTGTAAATCACTGGAGGAGCAACAGCACAACACAGAACAAAAAAAAGAAGAAAAAAAAACAACGTGTATATAACAATAACGATTCCTGAATTCCTGCTTCAGTTTTGGCTCAAGGAATTGTGCGTGCTGGCTCAATGCCCTGTAGAGAGAGACACTGTTTATGTAAATATACAGCTGCTGAAAGAGCCTTTATGTGGGCCTGTATTATTTAGTGGAGTAACGCTCACCTTGCTCCTCAGCAGCCCACCGCTGTGGTGCTCCGGCGTGCTCCTCTCCGACGACGGCTTGGCCTTCTCCTTACTGTTGCTGGAGTCGTTGTCTTTGATGATGTCATACTGCCGGCAGAACAGGGCAATAACAGCTGCCGGGAGGTGAGAGATGGGCACATGTGCAACACAAACAAACGAGGAATGGAATTCAGTCATGAGGCGGCAACTGTCACTCACAGACATGTCACTACTTCCTGTAACTAAGCATGTTGAAAGCCCATGTGGAAAATTGAAGTCTGCTCCCATGGGAGTGTGAGGGCTGTGCCTTTATCTGGAAGCTTGGAAGACAGCAGTTCTCCATGGAGTTTGCTTTGCTTCAGTATTCAAACTGCCAGGTGCAGTTTGGCCTCCAGTTTGGCTAAGGACTGTTTGCTCACGATTAACTTAATTAATTAACAATTAACTGAAATTTATAGCTTCACTGAGGTTATAAATTTGTAAGGGAATGCTATCATTAAATATTCAGTTATATGGGGTCCTGGTAATTACAAGTACTGATGCCATGAGAAGTAGAAACTTAACGTCATTCATTTAATTAGCAAATTATTATCTATGCATCATGTGCAGTAAGTACTACAATATTGCGACTACGTGTCATTGTATCTGTAGCACAGGGCCACTCATAGGCATTTCCACTGGTTCATTTCGTGGTAAAATTACAGCAGCGTTTGTGTAATTTTAGAAATTATTTGTCTGCATTAAAAGGTTTACATTGCACTTTGCTGTCACTTTGTTTTAGTGTGACATTTTCTTCAAGATAACCACAAAAAACCTCAGCTACTCTGCGCATTTGGCGATGTTTTTCTGTGGTCTTTACAAAACGTTATACAATATAGCAGATGAGATTGCATCGTAATGAAGCAATTAGCTACTTACTTTATTATTCAATTTACTTTTTTCAGACCTAGACCAAGCAGCAGAAAGTAACCGAGATAAAAGATAAAAAGAAAACATTGATTCAATAAACATTGATTCAAGAAAGAAGAACAGAAGTAAACAACCCTCTTTATATCTTTTGCACATAGTGAACGTTTGAAGATGCTTGATGGCTAATAAAATACAGGGAACAAAGTCACTTTAAACTGGACCGGCTGCAAATGAGCAGACCATTATGAATGCGCCACATGAGGGTTTTTGGTTCTTTCAGTCCCACTCTTTACAACATCCGAGCTACTTTGGTTTCACTCATTAGTATTATTTAACATCGCACTCTGGGTGGGAAACCCCGCTCATGGCAGCCTGTCAGATATGCCACTTCTCATTGTGCCTCAACACTTCATTATTCAGCCCACTCCCTCAAAGGAGTAGAAACTCTTACATGAATGGAGAACTGAGATGCAGAGAGTGCTCAGAAAAGCGTGATGTTGGTTTGACATCCCTGTTGCAAACAAAGCCTCAAAAGAGACACAACGTTCACAGTTGGCTGATTCATTTGTCAGTCAGACTTATTGTACTCAGGTTTTGGGACTTTAACTTCCACCTAATAGGGACCCTCTAGGCGTCGTTTTGGATGACTGTCCATTGATTAGTGACTTATTAATTAGTGTTGATGTATAGATGTAACTACAAGATAATCTACAGTGTGAAACATCTGTGTGCACCATTAGTCTATATCATCTAAGCTGAAAAATAATGAAATTGTTTATTTATTACGCTTAATTGTAATTCAACCACTGACAAGAACTGATCAAGAACATCTTGTGCTCCATATTGAATCACCAATGAGGCTATTAATAATTCTTAGACTCATTGAGATTTGTGCTACTGTGACAGCACAAAGGAGCTTAGTATACAGACAGTATATTAAATTGCTAATTATATGTTACACTAGTAAATGTAATTAGCTACAGTACAATGAAGACCTTAGCATTGTGTAAATTAGTTGCTAGGAAACATCTGTAGCACTGTCTAGTTTAAAAGCAAACAGTAAATAATTGCAGCAAGCTTTTACTTCTTAAAATAACAGTTTAAGGGGGCAAACTATATATCTTAACTGCTGAACACTTTGTTTTAATTGCATATGCATTTGTGTAGAAATACCACATTGCCTCTATACTCTTCAATCTAAACAGATCATACATTAGCAAGCTGTTAGTTTAGTCGGCATGTTTGTGGAACATTAAGCCTTCAAATGTACATGTATCGTTCTTCATCATATTTTAAATATGTTTTCCTCTTCTTTCCCTTTGATATCTTTTGCTTAAGACTGAACTATTACTTACCATACACAGTCTGCAAACCTACCTGCCCACATGAGCAAAACCACCACAATTATGATCATCTCTCCTGTTTGAAGATGCCGGGACTTGTCCAGGCCCTGCACAGTGGGGTCATCTAGGAAAGAGCACAGACAGGACAGCTGCTGTCAACACAGACTCCTAAACACTAAATACGGAGTACTGAACATTTAATCCTTCCCTTCATTTATATGGAAGGGACAACAAATGTACGTTAAAACATTAATATGCAGTCCAATAGACAAAATCAGAAACAAGAATTAAAATAACCCATTGACATAGTGTCAGTAAAATCTTACATTGTAATATTCTAGTGTTAGGTGCAGAACTACTTTACTGGATTCCCTGATAGTGAAAGACCTTAAGCTCACAGTCAGTAAGGACTGGCAAAAGTGGACACTCCCTTTATCTCTCATGACTGTTATGCCATTTAACATAAAAATGTAGTTGTCAGAAAATGTGGTGGGCATTACCACAAATCAATCCTGTAGTATTAATCCTCCTTTAAGTGGATTGACTATGGGCCTTATTTCCACTCTCCAAACTATCTCTTAACCCGTCTGGATGGAACTCTTCCAGAGCGCCACTCTTCTAAATTGCCTTTTTTAGTGAATCAAGCTTTCAAGAAACTGGCCCAGTAAGCCAGATTGTTAGCTCTCTTTGCATGATGGCCGTTGGAGACAGTTTGGGGTCAATTATAGTGCCATGTTTTTAATGTCTTGGTACTGTAGTAGTATGCAAGGGCATGTAAGTTGAGAGAGGGAAGGAATACACCCCAGTGGAAAAAAGATTCACAGAAAAGTGCTTGATATTTATATGTTATAAGGAACAATATGTTAATTTTCTTATTCTCATAATGGTGGCCACTCTGACTAACTTGGCACTAGTCTCTCATACTTTTCTATATACTATACTCAGTTTTACAGGAATCATTTCACTGGTCAGTTGTCTGTCTTTACGTCTAACTGAAAAAAAAAAAACTGCTTCTAGGGCAGCAGTGGAGGGATACTTCTACGTAGTAGCGTGTACGTTTGTTGCCGGAACAAAACACTGGCATTAAACCTACACATGACTGCGAGGATAAATATATTCACTTGATTTGACTAATAGTCTGCTGAAGCTTTATGTTAACTTTGACTTAACTATACTATAGATTGCAGTTTTCCTATATATTTCACTCTCATCTCTCACAGTGTAGATGCTCTGTATCACTTCTCAGCAAGTGTGGATTACAGTGACCCTCTCTTTCAACCTACTGTAGTTATGACAGGTAAGGGTTGTATCAGGAAACCTGGGAAAAAAATCTCAACCAATCTTTTGATTGTGTCTTCCCATTGCACAGTTGATGTCCGGCTGCACAACAGGACTCAGGTCATTATTAAGTCTGGTGCTTCTGCAAGCTGCTCTCCAGTTTATTAATCCCACATCTCCTATCTGTCTAAACCCAACCCACTGAATGATAAACTGCTTCTGCATATACGAAAAAAAATAAACGTATGTAGAGTTATGCCCATGAAAAGAGAAACTAGTGTTAGTAGGCTGTTTCAGTAATTATCTGAATCTGTGAGGCTTCTGTATTCTGCAAGACCTTCCAACTGAACTTCTTGCAGTTTTTTTACCATGTTCTAGTTGATTTAATACTACATAGTTTTATGAAACTGCTTTGGTACATGCAGACTGTGTAGGAAGCTGATATACAGTATGTACATACTGTATTTGATGCAATGTGTTTCATACCACAGAGTAAGTGAACAGAATTCCAGGTGACCTGTATAACATGTCCTGCTGCTGTATTATACATACTTTTTTGGCATGCCACTCAGATAAACCATGTGATTCTCTGCGATAGCAAAGAATGATGACTGGATTGTGATGACTGCAAACCAAAATGTGATGTGTTTTGAGATAATTAATCAACCTTCCATCTGTTCACCCCAAATCTCTCACTGTTGTTTGTGACTGTAAACTGTGTCAGAAACAACAACAGAGATGCGTCATGATATTTATTCTGGCATTATGTGTCCTAGAGACGTGTCCTTTTTTTATACTGGTCACACTTACAAACATACTTTCTCTTCTGCCATGTGAGTTAAACTACAGTTAAATACAAAGCCGCACTAGCTTATATGTATTGTATATAAAACAAGAACTAAAGATAGAAAACTGGGAGTATTTAGGTCAAAAGAATATTTAGCAGGGAGCGAACATCACATTTGTAGTGATTTGTCTCAGTGCTGTTAATGGGACAGAGCCTAGTAGGTGTAGCTTCTGACTCAGCAATGACAGCTTGGCAACTTTTTGAAGTATCACAAAGTAATTGTGTCTAAGGGGAATACCTACAGTACCTAGTTAGATTTGACTGCTCAAGGCTCAATCCTTTGAAAATATTCTTTAGTTTTGCTCTCCTGTGTGAAACAGTTTGACAGCTCAGTGGCAGTGAGTAAAAAGACTCCATGTCTTTTGTTTGGGAATGATTTATATAATGTATTTGGAGATTCTGTCTATCACAGACATCTCTGTTGTGGTTTGGGGTTTTTGTTTGGGTGTGTGTTTCCCTTCCTTTGGCCTCCTTGTGTTTTTTGTCTGTTTTCTCTGTGGTCCTGTGTTACTGGCCCTGTCTTGCTCCCCTGCTGCCTGTTTGTTCTACTTTCCGCTTTATTTTGGTAGTCAGCTTCCTGTCGTGTCTTGCCTTGTCTTGTCTAGCTTCACTTTGTTTGTCTGATTGTCCAGCCCCGCCCTAATGTGATCCACCTGATGTCTCACCTGTTCCCCGTTACCTCATTACCTCATGTATTTAACCCCTGTGTTCCCTTTGCCTCTTGTTAGATCCTTGTGTCTTGTGAAGAAGTCTGTGTCTACGTTCCAGCTGTTCTGCCTACATTCCCTGTGAGTTGTTCCCTGCGTTGTTTTCCTGTCTTTTGGACCTTTATCTTCCCCTGGACCTGGTTTTGGACTTCTTGCCCTTTGTGTTTTTGGATTTTCCTGTGTTTTGGATTCCCCTGGTTTTTGGACCTTGCCTGTTCCCAGTCTTGTCCTGTACTGTTTAAATAAACCCGTTTGTACCTGCTCTTGCCTGCCTCCTGGTTCTCTGCGTTTGGGTCCTCCACCCTGCCGTACCGTAACAATCTCTGTTTGTAAATGTATACATAAATAGTCATGGGTCTTCGAAAGTGCTTGAATTTATATATTTTGTGCAAGAATAAAAATTGAAGTTATTTTGATATTATTTACGTTATTTAACGTTAGCAAATAGGCTATAGTATATTGTTTTGCTGTGCGGCAGGAGGGACCCTCTTGAAGGACACACAAAGCACACAAATATATACTCTGATTAAAAGCTTTCCATGGAACTAATGAAATTGAAATAGACTTTGGAAAGACATATTGATCCAGTAGCCTATTTATATTCAAATTCTCCAGCAACACATGGCGTATATCTTGCCAGGAAATGCTTTATATGAAATACATTGATTTTAAATCTGGCTCAGGACAGGTGTACATTCAGTGGCGAATGCAGTTATATATAATCACATTATCAAAGAGAATTGCATTGAGGAAAATAATAAGAGCATTATTGATTTATGGGTATCATAGCTCTGGGTCTTGGGAATGTCTAGAACATACCGCAAATCAATTCAGTTTCAATAGAAGGCACTTGTGTGGCAAAGGATCTTTGAAATGACTCTGGGACGCTGGAGCAAAACTAGATTAAAAAGGCTTTTTAAGGAACGATGACCAGCAACAAGATCCAAACAAAAAAAGGTGCAACGAAGAATGCATATGTTCCTTTTTTAGGAGGAAATATTGTAAACATTCTTCAAAGAGGGCAAACGCTTTTTAAGGACAATTTTTTTCAGGTGTTAATTAATATCAATTTTTATAATAGTTAAATTAGTTTCCTTCTCTTTTGCCGATCTTGCCAGCCTAACTAATGGTACCAAACCTGAGTCAGCTGAAGAGAAATGGCTATAATTCACTTGCATCAGCACTTCCTGTGCTCACAACCTCAGCTACACCATCATAAAAGAGAGGAAAACATTGTTTCTAAACCAATTATTTCACAGAGTAAAGGCATTTGGCTCATCATGGCTGAACGAATGCCGGGAAGATTTGTGAAGGGCTTTCTTCTGAAATGTAGAATCATCCAGACTTATTATTATAAAAAAGCAAATAGCCTTTTCTTACTCTTTCCTCATCTGTGCTAAATGAAATTGAGAGCTACTACCTATTCTCCATTGGTCATGGTGTTCATATTTCCTCCAGCCCATAAGCCCAGACGCTGAAACCAAAGAGCTTTAGAGTGTGTGTCAAAATCCTGATTAGGCACCTGAGTGATATAGACTTGCTTAAATTCAAAGGGGCTTGCCTAAAGCCATGCTTAAATAGTCTGTCAATAATGAATTGGTGTCTAGGAGAAAAATAAACCTACATAAAGCCCCCTCAGACGCTTACTTGCACTTATGTCAGCAATAGCCTTTACTGTACCTCATTTTCAGTGTCAGCATGCTTAACAGCCAGAAGAGGCTTTAGAACAACAGTAGAAAAAACATCTGTAATGCTCCTGTCTGTTCCTCGAGAGAAAAATGCCTGTGCTATAAGCACTGCTGAATTAAAAGGCAACCATCGTGTCACAGAGTGATTTGAAGTGCTTAAAAGATTTCTGCAGTGACCTATTGCGACCTTATCAATAATGCTGCATTTTTGCAAACTTTATAACATCTTGAGAACTAACACAATATCAGGCAGTTACATTTTCTTGATATTAACAAACACATAAACACACAAGTATTGTCGGTGTAACCAAAGCCTGATGTACTGTTCTATATTAACGGAGCTATATTGTCACTAAAAGAACTACCAAAAACAGAGCCACACAACTGCACTGGGTCAAATACACAGAACAAAATTATAAAACACTTTTGTTTTTCTCCAAATTTTTCATGAACTGAACCAAAAACCAGTCAGTATCTGGTGTGACCACCATTTACATCACATCTCCTTTGCATAGAGTTGATCAGGTTGTTGATTGTGGAATGTTCAATGTTGGTCCACCCCTCTTCAATGGCTGTGCAAAGTTGCTGGATATTGGCAGGACCTGGAACACGCTCAACATGCTCAATTGGTGACATGTCCAGTGAGTATGCTGGCCATGCAAGAACTGGGATGTTTTCAGCTTCCTGGAATTGCGTACAGATCCTTGCAACATGGGGCTGAGCATTATCATGCTGCAACAGGAGGTGATGTTCGTGGATGAATGGCACAACGGGCCTCAGGATCTCGTCTTGGTATCTCTGTGCATTCAAAATGGCATCAATAAAATGCACCTGTGTTTGTTGTCCATATACGCCTACGCCTACATACGCCTGCCCATACCATCACCCCACCGTCACCATGGGCCACTCGATCCACAACGTTGACATCACCCAAACGACGCCATATACACTGTCTGCCATCTCCCTGTGCAGTGTAAACCGGGATTTATCTGTGAGGAGAACACCTCTTACAAAGTGCCAGACGCCATCGAATGTGAGCATTTTACCATTCAAGTCGGTTACGAAGACAAACTGGAGTCAGGTCGAGACCCCGATGAGGGTGACGAGCATGCAGATGAGCTTCCCTGAG
>NC_045750.1:13661271-13661364 GCF_008692095.1 Etheostoma spectabile
GACAGTTTGTGCTGAAATTCTTTGGATATGCAAACCGATTGTTGCAGCAGCTGTCCGGGTGGCTCGTCTCAGACGATCTTGGAGGTGAAGATG
>NC_045750.1:13661374-13671598 GCF_008692095.1 Etheostoma spectabile
AGGTCCTGGGCTGGTGTGGTTACACGTGAACTGCGTTTGTGAGGCTGGTTGGATGTACTGCCAAATTCTCTGAAACGCCTTTGGAAACAGCTTATGGTAGAGAAATGAACATTCACTTCTCGGTCAACAGCTCTGGTGGACATTCTTGCACTCAGCATGCCAATTGCACGCTCCCTCAAAACTTGACATCTGTGGTCGTAAAGCTGCATATTTTGACTAAGATAAATAACCTGGTAAATGTAATGTTAAATATAGAGAATGGCTGTAGACTCTAAGTTTTGTTAATTGTTTTTGAACAATAACAGAGTCCCATTGTAAGAAGCTATAAACTATATCTGTTGCTACACAAACAATACTTATCAGCAGGATAGATTGAGTGTTGACTCCATCATGATAATGAAAAGATAATGTCAGCCATGTCCTTTATTGTATTGTAGTATTTGAGGAAACACAAGCCCCTACTCTTTGATTCATGCTCGACTGTTGTCCTTGAACATAGATAGAAACATTTGCCATAGGTAATTATTAATACCTCTATATCTCAGAGAAGATTACCTTGATTGGAGCTGTTGGAGGGAAAGCGGTCTGTCTTCTTGAGAGTGCGAAAATGGACCTTCTTGCTGGCTTGGCTTTCCCCATAGAGGCCAATTGACTGGACCTGAATGATGTAGTCTGTCTCCTCCTCTAGGTCCCAAAGGACACAAGAGCGACTGGTGGTGTTGACTTCCCGAATGAATCGCTGCATATGTCCTTCCTGCCTCTTAAATAGGAACAGAGAACAACAGAAGGGATTGACCTATTGAGTAGATAACATAATCAATACAGATATTGTGGTGATCAAGGTGACTTCAGATAAATACCAGTTTGCAAATGTGTCCCTAACCTAGACACTCCTCTGTAAAAACAAAAAACAAAAACAATGTACCTCTAAAGTATATGAGCTATGATAATGTGAGACAAAGGTGACCAAATAGAAACATATTCAAGTTGCTTGAGAAAGACATGCTGTGTACTTTATTATAATAATAGTGGACACTTAAGTTTCGCCATATGGAGTCTTGACTGGGAATTGTGGAGTCAATATTCTGATTATTTTTGAATGTAAGGAACTTAAGTCACACACTTTCAGTGTCCCCGACTTTGTCTTTGACTATTCATGTGTTTTACCGGTTTTTAATGCTTGTGATTTTTAACTGTTTTTACTTGTGTTTTATCTGTTTAACTGATTTTGTGTAAAGCACTTTGAATTGCCTTGTTGCTGAAATGTGCTATACAAATAAAGCTGCCTTGCCTTTGACCTTTTAAATGTTATTTGAGCAATCAAGACCTAAAGCTCTGAGAATTATTCCTCTAGCTTGCATGCAGAGCTCTCTACTTAGTGTACACACTGAGGCAATAACCAAAATTCAACTAGATGATGAATTGAGTTGGGTGTCGTACATCAGTCACACTGAGTAAAGTTAAAGAGCTGCATGATGTCCTGAGTTGCATAAACCATGAAGAGGATTAAAGAAGCATTTCAGTCAGTCAGTGTTAGCATTCATTGGTTTGCCAATTTTAAGCCTATGAAATCAATTTAGCCTAAAAAAATGCAGATTGGCAGCTTCACATAGTCCCGCAGCATCCCTTGTTTTCTCTTGACAAATCGACCATGCCAAGTTTTATTGTGACTCCAGGCTTGGAGATTTAGTGAGCGTTTCTCCATGCTAAGCAAAGCTTTAAGGTGTTACTGAGAATATACATACATACAAAAACACGTCTTTATTCACCCGGGATCTTGTTCTGCTACTTACTCAGTATGCTGGACAAACTCATGATACGTAGTCAGGTGTTTGCTGAGCACACACAATCTACACTATGGAGTTCACTCAGTGACAATATTAAGATTTTGTTGTCCGAAAAAAATGTTTCACCCATACTCATTTTATACCAACCTGTTCCACAAGCTGTCACAAACTGTAAAAAATGGATACCAGGTGCACTTCTTCATGATAGTTGTGTGGTGTGCCAACACAATTTCAACAGGATATGATGAAGGCTCAATGCCTAACCACAAATGACTATGGCCAAAAATAAAAACAAATGCAACCTGACTGTAGTCTTCCAGATTTACATTACAATTTAGGACTTACCTGTTGTGAGATCGAGAAGCCAATTATTATATCTCCCTCTGGAACCTCCCAGGATACAGTTGCAGAGTCAGCCCGCAGGTGCATGACGGACACATTGACGGGAGCTGGGGGCCGGTCTGAAGGAAAGGAAACCAAAACAGAGAGGTCTGTTAATCCACCCACTTATCTAAACATTCAGTTATCCACGCCAAAGGTGTCCACACTGCACTTGTAAAGTCTCAAGCATTGTGTTGACACTCTGAACTTACCACAGATGTTTGTTTTGAATTAAAGTCCTACTCTCAAACTCATGTGGTCCAGTATCTGGAAATACAGCAATACTATGGAACAAGACTTCATCTGTCATCACTGTATAGTAAACTGTAGACTAGACTGAAAATATAGTTTGGAAAGACTACATAGTTTGATCTCACCCAAGTACTGGACATTCCTGCTCTTCCTTTCACCTGCAGATACAGTGTGTGTCATTATTTTCTGATCCACTTTCCTCCAATAAACCATTAGGTTGCCATCTCAACTGCCTTATCACATGACTGCAGTAGTGTCCCTTTATTTTTTTTATTGATACTGGATTACTTAAAATCCGTGCCAGTCCCATTTAAACAGACCCTCTGCTCGAAAACAGGAGTGTCTCAACGTGGTTTGGCGTCCTCATGGTCATAAAGAACGTACAGGACATTATGTCATAAATACAAATGTTTTCAAAGGCAGTCTCACTTAAAAACAGATCATTAGAACTCTTTGGAGTTAGAATATTTGTAATGAGAATTTTTGAGGGGAGGCCACTGATAACTACACATTACTGTATCAACTCTGCTGACCAAAGAATCAGATTACAAATGAGGAAATTAAAGTAAACCCCGCAGTTAACTCCTCTACTTACTATCTGTTTTCATAAACTGCTTGCTTGTATTTTATTATGAACTTGCATGAATTAGTTAAAAATCAAAACTATGTATAATTTTTTTTCTTTCCCTCTAAACAGCCTTGTCTGTCAACCTAAGCAAAGTAAACACAGTGTATTTTTTATGTCCAACTCCCTTGGACAGGGCTACATTTCTTCACCCTGTAACTCTGTAGCCATCTATCATCATCAGGGTTGCCCGTGGAAACGTTGATTGCAAAGTGGGACAAAAGCCTGAGAAATAAAAAGGCAAGATAAACGGTGGGCAACAGATACAATTGAGGTTCCTGTATTGCTTCACAGTCTCCAAACAATTGCTCGAGTCAGATGGATATGTAAGATGGGGATGGCCAGGCAGATGGAGGCCTGGAGGCCATCCTCAGGGCTTTTGTTGTTAACGTGGGCCTAATGGACTTTTTTGCAGAAAGTAGCTGAAGCAATATCGAAAGGGTTGAGCGAGTAGAAATGTCTTAAGCAGTCAGATATGTTTCTTATTCTTTCCATACTTGCTACATAAACGCTCTTCCTAATGACATGCAACTACAGTATCACAGCTGCTCTTTAAGTACCAGTAGTAAGATTTTTTTTTGTCACAGTTTTCTGTAGCAGTTCATTACAAAGTGAGTGTTAATTGAAGGTTGTACAGTCAATTTGTATAACAAGCGCTGTTCCAATGGAGCACGGACGTAATAACCCGTAACACAGTTATCTTGAGATGACAGCCAAAAGAATATGCTGTACAATATGGACAATATTTTATCCAAGCACTTGAGAAAGACGAAACACAAAATGATGAAAATTCTAATTCAAATTTCAAATGATCTGCTGTTTTCTAGCTTGGTTCCTGTTGCATCTCCTCTTGTCTCCCAATGTCTTCCATTTTATCTAACCCCCCCCCCCCCCCCCCCGCTCTCTCTTCTCTCTCTCACACACACACACTCTCACTCTTGTTTCTTGCATTTCTGTCTTTTTTTTATTATCTCTGAGACGATCAATAATGGCCTCTGTGTTCGGTGCAAAAGGTGACTTCGAGTGGTATTTCAAAACCCTTGGGTTAGGCGAAGCTATCAGTCTCCATGCCTCAGCCCTTGTGGCATTATGAACCACGGGGATGGCGGGGTATCAAGGTGATAAACATAGGCATGGTGCTCAGTTTCTCGGGCTCATGACACGCTCAGAGATTGGTTTCTGGAGGGGAGCAAATGAGATGTTCAAGAGGCCAGACTAAGGGTTAGGCTGTGGTAGAAAGCACAAAAAGGAAATTAATCTTTCAACTGTAGAGAGAGTGGGAAAATATGAGGGCTTGCCTGTTGGTAACAGGTTAAGAGGTTACTTGTGTCTCATTCTGTCCATTTAATGAGAAGATTATTTATGGTATGTGTTAAGATAGATGTACGAAATGTCAAGCGTGAGAGCTAGCCACAGATATAATTATACATGTCTATAATTGTAATATTGTATATTTGTATTATATATCTATTATATGTATGTATATACATGTATATATATATATATATGTATATATGTGTGTATATATATATGTGTTATATATAACATGTATGTTATACATGTATATATATGTGTATTAAATGTTGTGTGTATAATTATATAGTATATATATATATATATATATATATATATATATATACACTTGATCTTTGGAAAGCTACAGGGAATGAGTCATACACATATTTACAATAATTGCTCCTCTTTCCTTGTGTCTAAATGACATGTGATGGTCATGCTAATTATGTTATAATTAAATAATTATCAAACTTGCATCACAGCATGCAATCAACAAAATGAATCAACACATCCCTTCTCAGATGTTGCATGTGGCTTTGACATCAGAATTCAACTTCTTTTTTATATCTCTTTTAAATAGCCTCACAATGAACAGTGTTGCCTTTCTAAAAGCCGCACTGGAGCTTTTATTCTTGCAACTGCATCATTCCCAATACACAAAATCTGACTAGTTAACGGGTCAAAACTATGAAGCCTACATAACATGTCATACAGTGCATACACACTTCAGAATCAGGTGCAACTGAGACCTGCAACATTCATTTCTCCTGAAGCTCATTGTTTTTATTTAAAGGGGGTTACAGACAGCCTCGCATGGGCAAAAAAAGCAGCCAGTAACCGTGATGCACTGTTTGCGGCTCATTTACTGGTGATGGAGCAGGTGACGGTTCAGTTCAAGCAGACCATGAATCATCACTAATGTATAAGTGCCCTCTCCCTATATGATATTGTTGTCATTGCAGGCAGTTGGGCAAGACAAGTATATTTTTAACTTGAAGTGGTAAGGGGACTTTTTGAAATGTAGAACATAAAGATGTATACCAGATGAAGCCAACTGAAACTAACGTATTCATTCATTTCCTATTTTAGAAGTAAAATGTAATCATGGCTGGCTCATGAGCAGACAACAGATGACGGGATTTTCTTATGCAAATATCTTTATTGATAAGAAGTTTAACAGAAAGTCCAATAGTCTAACCCCCATGTTCCCCTCTGGCTTGTTTGCTGTTCCGTTCTGTATTAATAATTGTAATTGTGAATACAGCATACTTCAATATTTGTTATCAGCCACGTCTCCTGAGTAAGCCCAACTTTACACCCTGCGTTATGTAAGATCTGAGATCAGACAGCAATAGGTCACAGCAGCCGAGGCGTGTGTCACTGCAAACAAATGGTAAGACCCTCTTGGGATGTGGGTGCACTGCCAGGATGAATCATAGCGTATAGCCAGCGCCAAGCACATTAGCTATTCTGCATCTTCCCAGAGTGCACAGAGAGATAGTGAAAGTGCAGGTGGATCTCTGAATGGTTGTCAAACCTTGTGGAAAGGAGCCCAGTTTGATTCATTAGTGCGAGGTATTTCAAGGTTTGCCCTCTATTGTATATCTGCTTGCAAAGCACAAATATTTTTACAATTATTATATCATGATTTACACATAGTTTATTGGTTGCTTATACTGTAAATTCACAACATAACAGCAGATACTGATTGTTTTTTATGGTCAGACAATACCATTTTTGGATTTATCCTAATAATACAGCCTGTGCAGCTTGATGGCTTTGACACAACAGAAACAAATTTGATGTAAGTAGGAAATTGGAGATTACATCACCTGTCGGTTTTATCTGGAACATAATTTGACAGATGACATGTTATCTCCATTTTACATTTAGTTTGATGACGCCCAAAGAAAAGTGGTAAGGTTGAAATGTGAAGCCAATGCAAAAAGCAATATATTGGCTTTTTTGTGTTTGCTTTTTGCAGCCTGCTGTGGGTTTTTCCATGATTGGATGATATGCAGACATCGCAATTCTACGCAGTTCTTTTAGAAAATATGATAGCAGTGTCAGCGACATATGTTGGTCGCATGTTGTCCCCCGTCTTTCTCCCCCCCCTTTCCTGTCTACACTACAGCTGTCCTATCAATTAAAGAAAAAACACAAACAAGTCATCTTCTTCAGATTGACATCTTGAAATGTCTTTAGACAGTTTTGAACCCAGTTCTTTCTTTTGAATGGTTTTTCAAACAGCTCATGCACTCATTTACAGTTAGTAATGTGACAATTAGTTCTATGAGTCGGACGGATGCGGCTACATTTCCTGCTTCAAGCCTGACATAAAGGAGTCCTCAACTCATTATTCACCAATAAATGTTCCAAATGATTGATCACACAATAAAACTCTCAAAAGTGCATAATTTATATTGCATTATACACTTTTAAAATGGAAAACACTGTGGTGTACCAAGGTTGTGGACTGTATTATCGATCATATTTCAATCTCAATTACTTCAAAGCTGGTGACAGTTTGAAGGGCTGCTTGTAATGTAATTCTTTTCTAATACTTATTATGCCTCAGTCTTTTGTGAGATAATGTATTCACTGACATCTTATAAATAAAAGCAATAACTTGTAACAGCTGCCGTGAATTTTAATTGTGTTGCCCAGTCAAGCTTTAAATGGATGTGTTTCACACCCAGTTGTGGGAAGTTAAAATGTTCTCCTGTGCACCCTAGGAGTTTGTCGCGCATCTGCTCCCAGGCCCCAGTGTTGCTAATTGCCTGGTAGTGGAGCCCCTAAGCAATGTCGCTCTGTTTTCTTTATCACAGCCGCAGCACTGCCTGCCCCCGCATCACCTTTGAAGACCCTTTTTTTTTCTTGTTTTATCTCCCAACTCCTCTCCCTTCTGAGATCCTGCCTTTCCTTCACATTTCATGCCATGTGGGTGCAGTGCCTTCATGTGATCTTCGAATATATATCTTACTCTCTTCGCCAGTATCTATCTAGTGCAGCAACAGCAGCATGAATTAGCTATGTAGATGGATACAGATGGGAGGACTTGGCCAGCCAGGCGTGGCTAAGTCCTATGCTTTTTCTTACATTTCAGAGCCTCTCTACAGTAGAGGCTATTACTGTCCCCCCCTTGGGTACACACTGTCTTCTTTCTAACTGACTCAGAGGCTGCGAAATTGCAGCAAGACCAGATGGGTCTAGGTGCCAGTCTAAGGTTAATGTAACCACTGGCCGAACCCCAAGGCTTTCCAGCCTCAAGCTAACATTACTTCATCATCCCAAAACTGTAAAGGCTAGCATGCAGGAGCAGATTTATAAACAAGTTGTTAACAGAGATTGTACCATTCATTTTAGTGGCTGCAGTTGGTGTTTACCAGTTCTACAAATGTCTAAATATACCAACAAGTGTGAGCTACTCTAAGACTATATAACACCAAGGATTATACAAAATCCATTTTTTTCCCACACACTGTAGTGTGTATATTATCTGTGTATATGTGAAATGTCTGCCATGTGATAGCAGGGAGAATTATGACAACATGAGCAAACATTGGCCCTCACTCTGATGGATTCAGCTCTAATACAGAACGCCTATTTATCAAGAATGTGTCACCAGGTTTATCAACAGCAGATTGCCAATTTGAAGCCTGGCCATCCAAATAAATCCAATAAAATCTAATTCACGTTTACCTAAAGCTGTGCGGTTGGTGGAATTCATTTTCTAGGATGCTTGTTTTCAGACTGCGTGACTGCAAATATTGTTACACACATTTAAGTATTTCTTGTCGGATTGGAACAAGAAAAATCCAACACCTTTTGTGGGTTTGCACTGTTCGATTACATCATGGCATCATACTGGAATTTTCCTCAATGGCATCTAAATATTGGAAGCTCAATGTTGACTTTAATACATGCTCATCGGGACCCAATGTCATGTTGAGAAGCACGCTTAATGGATTAATTTAAAGCTTTAAGAACAAATTGTCCACCATTGCATATTTTCAGCATCACTTTGATCACTTTCATTTTTGTATTAGCTGAGAGAAACCTCACAGAAATGCTCAATTTTTCTGCGTTTTTATTTTTATGAACTTCACTTTGAATCAAAGAAGCTGACAGTTAATTTAGAGCTGAGTGTCACTGTGAATCCCATAGTCTCATAGCATGTATGAAGCTGGCTGTAATGAATCCAACTTAACTTTGAAGATCATTGCTTCAAACATCCATATTTATATTAATGAGTGTTTATTATTTTAATGGTGGCGTTTCCTGCACTTGACAGCCCCATGCAGAAATCCTCAAAGATCAGAGATGCTTTTCATTTCACATGTCAGCGCAAAACATGACAAAAACTCGGAATATTTGTATCAAGCAGACAGCGCACACACCCACAGCAAACGGTAAAGTGCCAATCTAATTTTCTGAAGGCGCTATCGCATGTAGGACTCAGTTCCCTTGAGAGGCGAGGGAGGAAGTGATAAAGGTAGACAGGTAGATAACGACTCAGAGATACTGCAGAGGCACGCATGCATCGGCAGATGGAGAAGGTTTCTGCTACAAAAAAAAAGATTCATAAAAAGTCTGAATCTGAGCGTGCAATGGAAAGAATGCAAAAGAAAATGACACTGGGTGTATGTACACATTTGATTATGAGACCAGTTTAAGAGATCTCTGTCATGTTGATCTCACTGAGTGAAGACAGTGTTGGCTCTGCAACTGGTGTTTTTGTGGCACATTATTATAGAAAAGTGAATGCCTCTGTACACGAACTGTATATTATGGCTCTCGAGGACAGCTTTTACAAGTCACACTGGGAAAATCCTGGATGTGTTGTAATGCAGATTCTCTTTTTTAGGACAACATTGGCAGGTTTCTTGCTGTAAACGTGTGTACATAGTTTTGTCAGATGCAGAAGTAGGGCAGGCTGCCAAGGTTATTCTAAAGGTTATTATATAGTTATATGAATGTAAATGTAAAACAAAAGGATATTTCAAAATTGACACCATGTCTTGTTTTTGGAAATTAGTATGAGAAAGTTAAACAACCCATCTTTAACATTAACATACCAGTAATGTATTATCTGGTTTAACAAGTGTTACTGGATGAGCTATGGTAAGTGAGTAGACCAGAGCATAAAACATACTTTAGTTGATGTTTGATTTGTATTAAGGGTCTTAACACACACAGTGGCAGCTTTATAATACTTTGATCATGGCTAATGGCGCATTTTACATGTGCACAATAATTGATTTGACTTCTGGAGGCTTATACTTACTTGCTCCTACCAAAAACATGTCGCTGCCAAAAAGCAACAGGACCACGGAGTTGACCAAAACAAGCAGGCGAGCCATGTCTCGTTGCGTGCCGTTGCTCTTCTTACAGTAGATTTAGACGCAGATCTCCTATGCTTGACGGGCAACTCGATTGCATCAGTTCATTCTTATATCATGTTGATGAATGAATGAATGAAGGGTTACTGGGTGAATCGGGCTCGAGTTGGTCGGTAAATAGATAGCCGGTGAAAGTACGTGAGAAACGATGTCTTCAGAAACATTTTGTCGAGCCGAAGCGAATTCTTCATTCAGGGGTTTAAATCCACAAGTCCTTCATCCTGGTGTCCGACTCAAATGCGGTGTCTGCAACTGTAGACATCCATCCTCCCCGTGTTCATGGAGTGCTCAGGTATGAAACAGGTCGTGAAGAAAAGATGACGCTCACAGGCTCGTCGGTCCCCTCGCCGAGGGGCGATTCAGAACCATGGACAGCGCTAAGTTTTCAGACTGTCCTCGCGCTCCGCAGCTCAGTTTTTACTCCTGTTTATTCACGCACGCGGGGTTCGTCTTTTCCTGTATTCCCTTTTGGTATAGCCCC
>NC_045750.1:13671608-13672087 GCF_008692095.1 Etheostoma spectabile
AGTAGCCTATTTATGAGACCCTCAGGTTTCTAGCACTTAGCGTTTCAGCTCGAGTGCACGCGCAGCATACCATGATTAATGTTCCACGTGCCAGCAGCTATACGCCCACCCGGGCTGCTGCCACTTCTCGCAACTGTAGCTCCATCTGCTTTAATGTTTTATTAGCTATACCATACGGTAATAAATACGGCAAGGCGTGTTTTCATGATGTGTTAAAGGACATTTGTTAGACATTATTCCGACACAGAGGGTTTAATATGGCCAACAAAAAAAGAGCATTGAACACAACATGAATGAAGTAGAACAATACAACACTGTCTACTTCATTCACTAAACTCGTGGTGAGAAATGTAACAAGCATGAAGAGTCTTTTTTTATGTCCAGCCCCCCGTGTTCTGTATACACAACCACCACACCACAGCCGCAGAAGCAGCAGGTCGCGGTGCTTTTTCACCCATCATACACTGCGCACCCCCCCC
>NC_045750.1:13672097-13672980 GCF_008692095.1 Etheostoma spectabile
CCCCCCATAAAGACACACTATGTTATCACGAAGGTGCATCATGTTGATAAGCTGAGTGCATTGCCTCATGGGACAAGCGTTTCACGTCAGATTGCTTGTCTATATGGAATCTGCCAGCACATGCAGGCTACTGCAGTATTTATTCATGAAACAACGAAGAAGTCATCAAATGTGTGGGAGACTTATGTTCAAATTATGAATCAGAAGAGGAGAAGATAGGGAAATCACATCGTTCAAATGTGATGTTATAACTGTAATAAAACTGTAAATGAGCACAAATATCTCTGAAGACAGAAGTGTGTTGCCCTTTTCAAAAACGTTATGTTTACATCTTTGTCTGTTAAACCTTTTAGTGGTCAAGAAAAGAGTGTTTTCCCCTCTCTGAGGTGTTGCCATGGTTTCTATGAACTCAGCAGTCCTCTGTAAGCCGGAGTGGACAAAGGCTGTTGTAAAATCGTTTAAGCCAGATATTGGAGTTACCATGACAGCTCTCTATTTGTAGCTGACATTTTTTTGGCCTTTTTCTCAATAGGAGACACTGTGACGTGGGGTTATTGTGGTTAGCTCTGTGTTGACTGTGTCCTTTTGTGTAATGTTTTTTTTCCCCAAGAACTAAAGTCAGTATATTATAGAGGTTTGACTGTAAGAATGAGACTCCAATTAACAGACCTTTCTTTTTCTTTTGACCTTGTGTATCAAACTGAACTTTCTTTCAGTTAGCTATTGAATTAATCTGTAATATAACATCTATTGCTAGTCGTGGGTTCAAATCTTTTTTCTCAATAGCATATTCACAGTAATTTCCCACATGTGGTCCAATGTCGTTATAAAACCGATCCTGCGAGCTTTGTAACAATTGGACAAACAGTGCACTTTGTTTAAA
>NC_045750.1:13672990-13673231 GCF_008692095.1 Etheostoma spectabile
CTGATTTGTCAAAAACATTTATTTTCAACTCAGTGTGATATATAGCTCAGTCCAGCTCACGGCAATTTGAGAAAAGATGATGCCCAACACAAAAACAGTTGTTAATAAAGCCACAAGCTGTGATTACAAGCTCAAACCTTGATTTGTGTCATTCCACGTCCAGTTATTGTGCCTTTAAAGGGCCCCCTAGAGGCAATTTGAATGAGACTTGCAGTGTACACTCACCTATAGGATTATTAGG
>NC_045750.1:13673241-13673363 GCF_008692095.1 Etheostoma spectabile
ATACTAATACTGTGTTTGACCCCCTCTTGCCTCCAGAACTGCCTTAATTCTACGTGGCATTGATTCAACAAGGTGCTAAAAGCATTCTTCAGAAATGTTGACCCATATTGATAGGATAGCAT
>NC_045750.1:13673373-13673453 GCF_008692095.1 Etheostoma spectabile
ATGGAGATTTGTGGGATGCACATCCTGGGCACTAAGATTCCGTTCCACCACATCCCAAAGATGCTCTATTGGGTTGAGAT
>NC_045750.1:13673463-13673869 GCF_008692095.1 Etheostoma spectabile
TGGGGGCCATTTTAGTACAGTGAACTCATTGTCATATTCAAGCAACCAATTTGAAATGATTTGAGCTTTGTGACATGGTGCACTATCCTGCTGGAAGTAGCCATTAGAGGATGGGTACATGGTGGCCATAAAGGGATGGACATGGTCAGAAACAATGCTCAGGTAGGCCGTGGCATTTAAACAATGCCCAATTGGCACTAAGGGGCCTAAAGTGTGCCAAGAAAACATCCCCCACACCATTACACCACCACCACCAGCCTGCACAGTGGTAACAAGGCATGATGGATCCATGTTCTCATTCTGTTCACGCCAAATTCTGACTCTACCATCTGAACGTCTCAACAGAAATCGAGACTCATCAGATCAGGCAACATTTCTCCAATCTTCAACTGTCCAATTTTGGTGA
>NC_045750.1:13673879-13674061 GCF_008692095.1 Etheostoma spectabile
ATTGTAGCCTCTTTTTCCTATTTGTAGCAGAGATGAGTGGTACCCGGTGTACCCGGTCTTCTGCTGTTGTAGCCCATCCGCCTCAAGGTGGTGCGTGTTGTGGCTTCACAAATGCTTTGCTGCATACCTCGGTTGTAACGAGGTATGCTCTTCTATCAGCTTGAATCAGTCGGCCCATTCTC
>NC_045750.1:13674071-13674150 GCF_008692095.1 Etheostoma spectabile
TAGCATCAACAAGGCATTTTTGCCCACAGGACTGCTGTATACTGAATGTTTTTCCCTTTTCACACCCTTCTTTGTAAAC
>NC_045750.1:13674160-13674239 GCF_008692095.1 Etheostoma spectabile
TTGTGCGTGAAAATCCCAGTAACTGAGCAGATTGTCTTGCACCAACAACCATACCACGCTCAAAATTGCTTAAATCACC
>NC_045750.1:13674249-13674333 GCF_008692095.1 Etheostoma spectabile
AGTCTGACATTCAGTTTGGAGTTCAAGAGATTGTCTTGACCAAGACCACACCCCTAAATGCATTGAAGCAACTGCCATTTGATT
>NC_045750.1:13674343-13709077 GCF_008692095.1 Etheostoma spectabile
GATTAGATAATTGCATTAATGAGAAATTGAACCTAATAATGTTGTTCCTAATAATCCTTTAGGTGAGTGTATGTGAGGTCATCATGTAGACATTTACTAGAAGTTTTGTGTTGATTGGACAAACATATAGTCATTCATAGCCAGATTTGCTCTATAGCCCCTGCAATTTGTTTGCATTTATAGCGCCCCCTGGTGTTCAATTTGAATGAAACTTCCCCTCTAGTGGCATAAGTATATAAAACTGTCTAGGTATATCTGGGGCAGTTATCTGAACATACCCTGTGAGTTTTGTGATGACTGGCCTTACGGTTGCTGATTTGTGTTCATTTATGTGTTTAAAAAAAAAAATTCAAAATGGCGGATAGATTTTCTAGGCGAACCTTAATGATCCTTGAGGCTTTTTTGTAGAGCACATTAAGCTGCACCTGTGTGAGCAATTTCAAGTCAATCTGATTTATGGTGTGGGTGGCGTGGCCTTTCAAAGTTTGCATTTCGTAATAATAGTAATAACTAAAACAGACAAACATAGAAGGGTTCTACCACTGTGCGGTTTGAACTCTAATTACTTGGCCCTTCCTACGGCCTTTTCTCACTCCTTCCATCTGGGAAAAGATGCAGGAGCCTCCGCTCCTGATCCAGCAGGATGCTGAACAATGACTTCCCACAGGCTGTTAGGGTTTTAAATGGACTGTGCCCTCTCCCACCGCCATGCTTCCCTGCTGTGCAGCTACCTGCCTGAACTACACTTTGTTTGGACTAAACACATGACTGCATTGTACTTGCATTTTACGTACTGTGTTGGTATTCTGACCAAGCTTCTACTCTCCACTGCACTTTAATACTCTGTGCCCAAGCTCCTCCTACATGTTTTTTTATTCTATTTATTTCCTTGTCGTATACTGACACAAGCTGGAGGAACAATATTTTATTTTTTGTTGTATGGAAGTACACATGACAATGAAATCAATCTTAAGCTTAATCTTAATCTTACAAGTCATTTTACAGTTTAGAGGTTTGGAGTTACATAGTAATTGCAACATAGCCGACTGTTTGAATAAAGAATAATCATGACTCAGGGTGAAATTTGTTTGCAGTGATGTGATTTGTGCTTAATTCTAATATTCTTTCATGTAAATTATGATTTTCAGAGGAGAGGGAGTTCTCTGCTGACTGTACTATGTTTTGGAGTTGTATTGTTCACTCCTAAAAATCCTCTTGTAGCCTCCTTTCAGTCCTGTGAGATGTTGGCCATTCTTGCATCCCATATTAAACAAGTTAGCAATAACAGAATGTGAGCCAGAATGTATGTAAAGTCTTGGCAGGAGTACTTACTGCCCTATTTTTATAAATTCCTTTAGTCATTGGTCCACATGTGTGTCCAGCAAAAAGTATTAAGACATAAAACTGTTATGACAGTAAGCTGCTGAATTGTTTTTGTAAGTGTTTGTCAAACTTTTCAGGCTCACGTCAAAAAAAAACTCCATTGTGGGGATCAGACTTCATCTTTTTCACATTAATAAACACATTGAGGAACATCAAGAGCAAGAATTTAGGAAATATCTTTCTGCATCACATTTTGCCCACACTCATCTAAATAAATCTTTCAACCATGAGAAAACTTACTCAGCTGTTACGTACATCACCTCAATCAAAAGGCAGTCAGCAAAAGTAGCAGTCAGACGCAATAGCTGCTGTAGTCTGGAGAATTAAGTGGGAATTAAAGGTTGAGTTTACACAGGGTTTAAGCTTGGAGTACCTCATAATGTGTATATATAGTAATAAGTTTTCAACAAGGCCTATAAAAGTTATTTATATAAGTGGAACGTAGACAATATTTCATAACTGATCAAAGTGGTGATACCTTGGGAAGGATTTATAGGAGCAGTAACAAGAAATGAGAGAATACTGGAAAGACAAGAAAAGTTTAAATCATACTGGAAAGTGTGCTGTAAAGAATCCAATGGACAGCCTACAATAGAGCCAGAATGTCCATATAGGCAGCACTCAGGCTTATGGCTTTTTACTTTTGCACTGCATCACTCAACACCTCCTGCACTTGAATTCAGAATCATTCTAATTTTGGATTGAGTTGTTTGCTTTTTTTGCCATAATTGCTAGACTGCACCAGTAACCTCTGTTGCTCAGCTGCTCAGTATTCTTTCATTTCATGTGTAGCTTGTGTAAAACATGGAGCTCAGGTAACAAATTCAATCTCTGTGCAAAAATACACAGTTCACCATAATGGATGGGTTTTCACTCTCAGTGTGGGAGCACCATTTGTGACTGATGACTTGTGTTATACTGTATCAGAGTTTCAGTCCTGGAAACACATACACCCCTACATGTTTTGGAATATTGAAACAGAGAATTTCTTTATAACAAACAGTGTGGTTCTATATAATTAAAAATCAATTAGTTATGGACAGCGTCCACAGACTAAGTGATGGAAAAGCTGACATCGCAGTTGCACCAACTGTTATGCTTGCTCTGTTTCTCTCGGAATTGATGTGACATTTTTCCATTCAGAGTCAGATATCGACTTCCTGTGTTTGCGGAACATTTTATATTTTTACAGATTGCATAATTCCAGCAGTTTGTAGATGTACTGTATATCTAGTTGCTCTCAAGTACTTTAAAAGTAGACATGGTTGATTTTACTCTTGGCGACATTTGTACTGACAGTATACTTTTTTAAACCCTTAAATGTTTAGCTTTGGTTTCCTCTAAGACAATTTTCAAAATGTGTTTGGAAAATTTGAATTTTAGATTTGATATCCCATTGTTAAATCTATTAAAGGAGGTATTGTGTCAACACATTTTTACATAAAAGATATAGTGGTGCTGTGTTGGTGAAAACATGTTCATGTAAGAGCGTTCGCCCCATGTGGGCTCAGTTTAGCAGCGGCCCAGGTTCGAATCCCACCTGCGGCCCTTTACCGCATGTCATCCCCCCCATCTCTCTCCCCCTTGTCATATCTATCCACTTTCACTTCATAATAAAGGGAAAAGCCCCCCAAAAATGTTCAGGCCACTGTATACATTAAGGAATGCGTCTCCTTCTCATTTCTGGACTGTTGAAATAATCTCAAACACAGTGTAATCACTTTATGCAGGTGGTGTCTTAAAGAGCTTGTTTTTAATGAATTAATCAAGCAAGTGAAATTGCAGAGGGCGTTTTAATAGACAGGAGGGGGGGTCACCTTCAACCCTCTTTTGGGATTTGAACCCCAGTTATCCCATTATACGTTGCATTTTTCTCTGCATTCATTAGTCATTATTTAATTGAAAAAATTAAAGTTCCTTCAAACAGGGTCTCCCGAGGACAGGGTTAAAATTGCCAAAAGTAACTTCACCTGGCAGGAGGAAAGACTCAAAATGTTAATTGCTTGGTGTTCAGTGCCCAGTAAAAGAACTTTATAAGTTATGAGAAGACAGAAATATGGCACGGATTTAATAAGACTTCAACTGTTTATAGTTCATTCTGTCCATTCTCCTGATGACTCTTATGTACTCAGAGTGTAAGATTGGAAACATCATGCTGGAAGACACTTTCCAAAGTCCAAACAGTTTCTGACTCAACGTTGAAGCGGTTGCATAGTCACAATTAAGGAAAAAGGCATGATGGGATAAAAAGCATTGTGTATACCTCATGCAGCATAATATACTTTAGGCTAAATAAATTGTAAATGCAAAAAAACATTTTCAAATCCTGTTGACAAAACATATCACCTCCACTTTCATATTTTATTCTTCTTTATTTGCCTCTTTTTTTGATATTGAATGTAAAAACCAGGCAGAGAGAAAGCATAGTGGAAGAGACGAGTATCCAAGGTCAGAGCCACGTACATGAATATTTACGTTGACATTTGGTACACAAGCCACCAAGAGAAGGGAGATGGTGACAGCAGGGCTCCTATAACGGGCATGAGCACAGCGCTGCATACTGATCAGGAATGATAAGCCGTCCTGTTGGAGAGCTAGCAAAAGCCTTCAATGTCAGTGACACAAGGTACTAGGTTGTTGCGTAAGTCCACTCAGTGTTTTACTGTCCAGTGAAAGGTTTATGTGATTGTATGGTGTTGATTTAGCTGAGAGTTAGATGCTCGCATTTATACCAGAATTCATAATTAGTCTGATTTTACACATTCTCTTAAAACTACAGTAATCACATGATTTTGACCTTTAAGGCTCAACAGGGGAGAGAGGTCTGCAAGAACAGTGGTCACATTTCAGCCCACATTGCGTAGGCCAGCAGTATTCTTTTTACTGCAGCAGCACACATATAATAAAATTTTCCTGTAGTAACCAATGCCTTTCACTCATCATTGAGCACAACCACGGTGGTCAATTAGCAAATAAATTTGAATGTGGGGGGGGGCTCTGCTACCTCAGGGCTTTAAGGCATCTTACGGTAAATTCATTGACATAGACTCGTATATCAAGAGATAATATCAATCTCGCAGATGGTTTCCTAAATCCTTCCCAATAAGCCCAAAAAGACGTAGCAAGACTCCATAAACTGTGCCCTTGTGAGCAGATTTCTTTGGTTTTGGCTTCACCAAAGAAAATTCCATTAGCACAAATGGCCTCAGTGTAAGACTTCATTTTGGTTAGAAAAGAGAGAATATAGTCAGACCACCATCTATGCAACATGAGCCAAGTAAAGATATCTCTCTTCTCTTTTTTGATCTTCATCATTTTCTTTTTGTTATGTTCAGCATTGAGTGCACGCTACTGACTAGCAATAGAGAGAGCAAAGTGTTTCTACTCCAAATGACTAGGAAATATGAACATGAACATGTTTCTGTATGTCAGGGGTAGACAGAAGTTTCCCCATTGCAGGTGTATTTGTGTTAAAGCCTGAAGTATTTGGCTTATCTTGTTGGTCAATAGGTGTAGATTATTTGTTAATCTATCTGATGTAAAACGTTATAAGTGCCACCACTATCCTCTCAATCTTCCTATAGCGGCAGGAGTCATAATAGAGTTTAGCCACCTAGAGAATAATATACCATAATTCCATTATTAACTCTTATTTTAGCTCTGTTTTGCTCTGCACCAACACCTGTGGGAGACTGTTTAGCTGCTAAATGCTTCACTATGTTCACCAGCTTGTCGCTAACTTTGTCGGCTGTTTGGTGCTTACCAAGTAATTTACAGTGTATTTATCAGAGCTTATTTAATTAGCCGACAACAGCTGAGTGTTGTACCTGAAAACAACACAGATGAGAGCAACTTAAAATGGTAAAGTTGCGTAAGATGCTTAAATGCTGTAGAGAGCTGGATTACAATTTCCTGTGGGTTAATAGTGACTCCTTTCACATTACACATACTGTAGTCATTTGATGCATTGTTTTAAAAAAAGAAAGTGCAGTTTAAAAAAATATGGATGATGCTATGATGGTAAACCCATCAAAGAGCATCCTCACCATTGATTTATTATTTCCTAAATTAATCCTTTAGATCCATGCACAGTACTGTGCTGTAGGTTGTAAACGGGTTCACGGAGAAATATTGGTCACTTTTACCACATCAATCTGTAAAAAAATAAAGAATAAATAGCCTGTTTGCAACAATCACCTTGCACCATTAAGAGAAAGTCTTAACAGAGTGAGGTGTACAAAGAAGATTAGTTTTTAAGTGAAACGTTAAGGAAATAAAAACTTTATATTAGGAGCAAAAAAGCCCCTAAAGTAAGGTGTTCTTTGCAGGGTGAACAACAGGAGTCAGTTTTGCACAATCAGTCTAAGCCAGATAACAGTGAAACTTTAAAATTTTGTACGTGAGTTTGCAAGCCCTAGTGTCCCTCTTTTTGTGTTATGTTACAAATGCTCATTTTGCATAATGCACATCTTCTGTCATTGTTTCAAGAGCCCTCACATCTATTGGACCAAACACTCTTGATTAATGGACTCCATTAACATTAATAACATCAAAGCCCAGCAGAGAAAACATGTTTATGAGAAGCATAATCCTAAATGAATGTCACTGAAAATAGCAACATTATTGTAAGATGAAAGCACATCTTTTTATCTGTGGCGATTTCTTTATCCCAGAGGACAGCGCGGGGTTACACTCACCAATGATGTGTTGCCTTCTGCAGGGATCACCGGTCAATCTGTGTGGGAGTGGCCGTTTTACCGTCATTATTCCTCTAAGGCAGCAGTGATGAACAGAAGGAGGGGAGAGGGTGATTAGGCCTCCCAGTCTTTACCCCACATCTCGTCATCTTGTGTTAACATCATTGCTCATTTCAAGGTGATGCTGCTTATCACTCATACGGCAGTGTGAGACATGATTAATGGACAGACTTATGTTATTATGATCTGAGCCTGTGGGCTAGCTTTACAGTGAACAAATATTTGCTGCGTCCCATTACAACTACAGTATCTAGCACGGAATAAATTTGTTTTTGCTTATGCTCAGCAGCTGGATTCTTAGCATATTTAATAGATAATTTACCGCTGTTATACAATATTTGCTTAAACAGTAGGTTAAATTAGCACAAAAATTGCCTCAGTAGTAGGGATGGGACAAGCAGGTTAAGGCTAATGAAGACTTTATATTTTAATTATTGTTCCTCTTGAGTCTTCTAGGTTTACTGAATTTTAAATTAAAGAACTGCTCGTCTTAGCACCACAAACGCTTGTGCTTTTAGATCCAAAGAAACGGACAGACAGATAAAGATCAAATGAATACAGATAACTGTGATAGGATCAGTGCATGGCAGGATGGCCTTGTTGTTAGAGACCACAACTGTAATGACTCAGACCACCATGCAGGATAGGACACGTGAGGTTGTACACAGTTTGACACTTTTGACTAGGTTCAATGGTAGAGTGAAATAGGATTTATGGAGGAATTTGTGACCTTAGCTGTGACCAAGAAATGTGTACATAATGCTAGTATGGGGGATGTGCAGTATGTCGCTGTAAAGGTAAATGTTGCGTCCCATAGTATAGGAGCATAGGAGCTCGGCCATTCCCCATCTCTCTTTCCCATCATTTCCTGTCATTAAAATAAGACAAATTATATAAAAAAAGAAAGAAAGATCAAAATGTGAGACACAATGCATTGTGGTGATATACATATTTTTTGAAATTTTTTAATACTTTTTTTGATAGTTTTGAATGAAAGAAATTTGACTTCTCAATTCTTCTTTCAGGAACACCCTGAATTGAATTGAGTAAAGCAACAGTCTCTCTGCAGTGTGAGACTATGTGACACTGACCTCTGCAGGATGACAAGAGTATTGTAATGACTTTAACACTGTTTCTGCATTAACGTGTATGCATTTCTACGTTTTGATTTGTATTATCAGTAAAGAAAAGTTACCACAGGACTATGGGGAATTGTAAATTTCCATAACTTATGAAGGTAATCATCCAAAACACCACAGGTGTCGAACAGCCCAAACTTCCATTAAACTGTCTTTGCTTGCGTTCATAAGAAAGATTGATATTACACAGACTGTTAAGGTGGCAGCTATCTGATGCTGGCATGCATTTAATGTAATTAAAGTAAAATGCTATTGACACAGGCATCTCCTATTGTTTTGGCAGTTGGAAACTCTCCAAAGTTGATGTAATTTATTTTAGAAAGCTCTGAGCTCATTCATATAAAAACCTTTCCAAGAGACTGTTTTGATGATCCAACAGAAAAGCTGGCCAGTGGGACATAAATATGAAGTCCCTCAGTAGTAATAATTAGTATAAGTAATAATATATCAAGATTTATTTACTGTGAACATAGTGAATCTTGTGTGTACTATTGATTTATAAGAGTTGGTGATTATTTAAAATGTTTTTTTTTTCCCACAGTAGAAATTATATTAGATTACATACAAAATAAAAGTATCCCCCGCACAGTTCAAAGGCGCTTTATCATCTATAAAAGAAAAAGCTGCATGTCTCTCAACTACCAAATACCAAACAGACGTTTTTAGACATAAAAAAGTGACCAATTTGGCATGTGAGGGCGTTTTAGCTGTGTGGCATTTGAGGAATGCTGACGCACACTTCCTGTTTCCTGTCCATTCAGGAAGTAGCAGTGTTTAACCCCTGGCTGCTGCGGCCATTCCACTCTCTTATCTTTAAGATACTGTCTGGCCACCCAAGGGATGGTTTAGCATGAGGATCATAACCGCGGTAATTTAGGAGAGTCAGTTGCTTTTAAAGACTTCCTGTAGGCAACTCTAGTCTCTCACACAAACTTTATGTTATATAATTTTCCCTTTGAGTTGTTACCACTCATCACTGTTGCATTTTCCTCCATGCACCAATGTTTTAACATGATTCAAACTCAAATTAAAATTCCAGACTTTATAACTTCATGGTTATTTGTGATTATTACGTTTGTATCGGAAATCCTTTTGTGCAAAGACTCGTTCCGAGTGCCATTGTCTTTCATATGAGAAAAAGAAAAGCCTTTTCATATTTCTCTGCTCTAAAGTTTTATGTTAAGCATACTCAGTGCATGATAGAGTGGTTCAGTAAAATGTGATTGTGGCCACTATAAACTTGATTTAAAATGCCTGTGGAGAATGTTTTATAGCACTTTAATTAAACCAAGTCAAAGGAAACAAAAGAAAAAACCCAACATTCTAAATAATGTAAATATTTGTTTTTACAAAAACATGTATCCAACTATAAATTCTCTTAGAGAGACCCTTTCTTAACATCTTAAGGAATAACATTTTTTAAAAAGTGCAAAGTATTGTGCATGTAATCTCAGGCTCCGAAGGCCTTTTATACACCAAGAATGTACTGTATTTTTTATTTCCTTATTCCTTCTTTTAACCATCATGTATCAGTCCTAATAATGTCTCCTCATTCTCTATGGCAAGAATGGAAGCCATCAAAAGCAGAAGTGCAATCGATATAATAAAACATTTCCTTTCTTTTCTGACTTGAACATGTTTCAGACACTCTTAGCTGCTAGAGACAGAAGAAGCCATGACTAGCTTTTACATTCACTTAGAAGGTAGGTGTAAAATAAATGTGTCCATTTGAAATGTTTAAAAAAAAATGCAGCAATTCTATTGAATTTGTTTTAAAACAAAGATGTCTGGTTGGTCTTCATCCTCATCCAGTCAAGTCTCATTTCTCTCTTTAGGACATCTTGCTGTCTTCTGTTTATCAACAGGAAACATTTTCTTTAATCACGGCTGCATCTCATATTGTCCCTCCGTGGCGATAAAGAAGTCGTTAAGAGTGTTTTGCAGAAATTCAAAAGTTGGCCGGTCCTCAGGCTTCTGCTTCCAGCACATGTTCATAATGTCATAGAGTTCCACGGGACAGCCGTCCGGACACGGCATCCTGTACGAGTTGTCCAGGCTCCTGATCACCTCTGGGTTGGTCATCCCTGGTTAAGAAAAAGAAAATGCAGGCAGTGTGAGCTTTTTTCTATATTTTTAGTTATCATGTTGTGCAATTTAGCTACTTAGCTACAAAGTAACAATGCAACATTTGCATTCTAAACAATATCATAAAAAGTCATTTGTAGATTAGTAAATATTTCTCTCCCTTTTTTCAAATGTATTTCTCATTTCTCGTACCTGGGTATGGTATTCTACCATAGGTGATTATCTCTGTGAGGAGGATCCCAAAGGACCACACATCCGATTTGATGCTGAATGTGCCATAATTGATGGCCTCTGGAGCCGTCCATTTGATGGGAAATTTAGCACCTAGTGTCCAGAAAAAGGTGAAAAAAGTGCGGTATTATTGTATTGTATTACTGACTGATAACTGTAGGTAGAATACGTAAGTGTTTCACCGTGTGTCTTTTTCCTTTAATGTGGGGCCATATGACGACATGTACCCTGAGATGAGATTACCGTTAGAGATATCACTGTAGCATTTATACGGAGGTGACACTCTCTTTAAAATCTCAGATTTTATGTTTCCTTTTCTGGCAATGATGGCAAATAGTCAATTGAGGGGATTTTTGCATCAATGTAAAAAAAATCATCATTATGTCTAAAAAAGATTTCTCAGTTGAATTTCTCAAATGTTTACTACATCACAAATTATATTGCCATCAAAATGCAAAATTACATTTACTGTGATCCACATCGCCCACTGCTGTGCCTCTATGCAATAGCATAGGACAGATGGCTGCATAAGATCCACAGCATCAGCAGATTAGTTGAGATCATGTGCATCTAATTTATGGATTTTAGTCATGCATTCAGTGTCACAGCTACCATTGAGGACACTGATGTATTTCTTCCGGGAACTTTGGGGTTTTAGCAACTTGTAGAGAGTTAACATTCTACAATGAAAAATTACAGATGTTGGGGTTTTGGGTTGATTGCAGTATTTTTAGAGAAATGATCAAAACAGCATCACCGTTCTGAACGCCCCACGCTAGCTATTCTATCTTAAAAGAAAAAAAGGCACTTGCGTCAAAGCATGGGTTGTACTTCCCGCACACATTTCTTGTTACTTTTCCGTTTAAATGCACAAATTTAAACATCTGCCTATTGAATGTTAAGTAATTTAAACCTTCATGTTGCTGTAAACCTTACAGGTCAATAAAATGAATAGTCAACTTAAGATACAATATAAAAAATACAAATAATTAAAATGAAATGTAGAAACTTCCTTTTTAGTGTCTAGTTAAATAGGGTGGGGGGTGCATTGGGGGACTTGAACGTATGACCTTTGTATTTCTAAAAGAATTGGTGCTGGATGCATTTATTGTCCAATGTGGGAAAACACTCCACATGCTGTACCTTCTTGAGCTGTGTATTCTGACTCGATGATCCTGGCCAGGCCAAAATCTGCTATCTTGCAGTGCAGGCTGTCGCTGACCAAAATGTTGGCCGCACGCACATCTCGGTGGATGTAGTTCTTCTTCTCAATGTATGCCATGCCTTCAGCTATCTATGGTATAAAGAGCAAGACAGGCATATTGCAAAACATTTCCTAAGGGAATTGTCAGTTTAAATGCAAAGTCAGAAAATGAAGCATTCATTTGTCTCAAGAAATAGGACAGTTGACTACAGTTAAATGAATAAATGAGAATAGAATTCTACAATTAGAATAAATGGAGATTTTGTGGACATACTGTATCTGTCTGGTTCCTCTGGTCAGTGTTTACAATAGTCTCAGGTGAGCACATACAATTGTGCAGGTACATGTAGGCCCATGTGTGAATACTTGTGTTTGTGTGTATGATAATAGCAGCAAAGTGGTTTTAACAGGATGTGCCAACTCTCAGGAAGTCAAAATGCTTTTTTTGGAGGGGCAAAAGAGTTCTGAGGGAGCTCACTGTAAATGGAAAAGTAACATGGTTTCCTGTCCGGATGTTAATAATTGACGTAGGGTTAGGCTTTCAAGCCAGACAAACATAAAGCCCCACCACAAACACTACACAGCTACTGGTGACAGTTTTGACGTGTATTCACATCATAGCTGGTGTCAAAGCACGCACTATACTAAACATGGCACAGAGCAGCCTGTGTGTATAAATAGACTTTGAGGTCATTGGAAAGTCTAGTGTTTTTGTCAGAAAAGGCAAAAGATCTGTGAATGTTATAGAGTGGTAAACATAACAGTACAATAAATGGGACGCACAGTGTCTGTACTTCTCAAAATTTATGAGAAAAAGCTTTCATTAGATATTTGAGAGGTGGGGGGTTAGCAATGTGATGAAAATGTCACATACAAGACATAATTCTGCACGTTCACATAGATCATAATCACAGAGCTCATTGTGCAATTACAATTAAAGGTTTCCAACCTGCGCTGACATGTCTATCAGCTTGTTTAGCTTGAGCTTTTTCCCTGCGTCTGTCTTCAGATAGTCCAGAAGACACCCTGCAAATGAGAAAAGGAGAAGGTTAACTCCATCATTGTAACAAATGAAAGATAATAATTACAATAAATAAAGAACAAATTGCTTATTCGTAGAAACTTCTCACAATTAAACGGGGTAAACAGCAAGTCATGTTGTGGCGTCTTTTACTGGAAGCAACCAAATGTGCGTGATGCTGTTGCAATTTTATTGCTGATGCTTAGTGATAAGGGTACAACTATTGCTTTTATATACATGGATGCAAACACGTGCTCAATACAACAACCCCGCAATAAATATTATATTTGTGAAACCTTTTGGTGTTAAATTTTAGTCGAAAATAAAATCTATAGATTTCCAGTTCTCTCTCCAACATACCTGACTTAATAATGAATTCAATATAATAACAGATCTTATTATAGACCCAAACATGAATTGGATCGACTATCTTGGGGGAGTTCTGTGCTCTCTGAGTGCCCTTCTAGTACTCATGCTGTCATCAACAAAGACTTAATCAAATAATCAATTGGCTGAAATTGAATCTGAATTGCTGATCAATTAATAGTTGATATAATTCTTTAAGCAACATGCCAAATATTCTCTCATTTTAGCTTCTTAAATGTGAGGATTGTTTTGCTTTTCTGTTTTATTTCTTTGTATATTGAATAGCTTTGGGTTTTGGACTGTTGGTTAGACATAATAAGACATTTGAAGACGTCACTTCATAAAAAATGTAGACAATTTTTAGACAAAACAATAAATTAAGAAAGATTAATCAGTAATGCATTGTAGCCCAGTAAGATCTCCTCTCTTATTCTTCGTCTTACCATTGACCATAAACTCAGTGACTATAAGAATGGGCTCAATAGTGACCACAGCATGGAGGCGCACCAGCCGTTCATGCTGCAGCTGCTTCATCAGGTTGGCCTCCTGCAGGAAGGCCTCAGGCTCCATCGTTCCCTCCTTTAGGGTCTTAATAGCAACCTTCTGGGTGTTCTTATAATAACCTGCAGTGGGAATTAAAAAGGGACCCTCACCTTACTGTACTCTATTGCCTTGGCATATAAAATGTTGCCAGGATAAATTGTAAGCTTTCTCTCACCCATCCACACTTCTCCAAACTGCCCGGCCCCCAGCTTCTTCACCATTTTCAGGGTTTCTCTGGGAATCTCCCACTCGTCTTGTGCCCACTGCAGCTCGGGTGCCTTGGCCTTACAGGGGGCATACAGCCGCTGACACAACCCGTCTGCTGTACCTTAACCCAAACATAAAAACTTGCAGATGTATTAAACAATATTTATTTTTTCTATGCTGTTGTGCTAAATTTACTTAAAGCTCTTGTTTCTTCGAGCTCTTGTTTCCTTGAATAATCTTAAACGCTTGTTTGTCTGCACTTCTTTTTCTAATACGTTGCTGTGCATTGGCAGCCGTTCTAGAGGTTTGGCCTGCTTATCTTGTGGTTATAGTCACCGAAGTGGAATGACTATCACATCTCTTGCACAGGAAATGCACAACCCTTCACAAGGGTCTAACTTCCTCATTCAATTCAAAGTCAGTGCAGACATCTTAAAATACACAGTAGTGAATCGAATCTGAATGCAAATCAACATATGATGTATGGTTTTTATTTACTGTTTAGGAACCATTTCAACCTGTTTGCAGATCTTCTTTTCAAAAATGAAGCAGAATTTGATTAAGGTTTTGTGGATTGATAAAATGTTATCAGTTTTATTACTTACGGGTGTAGTAGTTGACAAGTTCCTGTAGGGATGGGAACGCGTTGGAGGGGGAGATGTAGTAGCCACCTTTGTCCAGACAGCGGATCTTGTAGTGTTTTACCACATCTCCATGTTCTGGTGCATGATCTCTGACAGACAGGGAGAAGGACCCTGAGGGGAAAATGAATAGATCGTACAGTTACATGTAGAGTTTAATACTTGAATAAATTCTGATATATAGCATGATCACAAAAAAACAACTGATGGCAGTCACCTTTACAGGTCTCACTCTCTCGAACTAGAAAGGCACCCGGTTTATTTCCAGGGGCTAAAAGCAGTCGTTCAGTCTCTCTCCTACTCATATCCCTTAAAAACCATCTGCACAAGAGAGAGTACCACAATACTCACTGTATGTAACCAAATAATAACATACATACAAATGGGTTTAACGGTCTATAACATTTGAACTGCCACACAGTGTATGAACTTACTTTTTGATGTCTAGTGTATCTTCTCTGACTACATAATTACACGGTATAAACCCCTCCTGTCCAGTCGCCAACAGTTTAGCCAGCCACCATTCTCCGTTTCTACAAACAGACAAACACGTCAGATCATTTTCAATTCCTCCAATTAGAAGTCATTTGTTTCACTACAGCTGGATTCATGCTGTATAGGACGAGGCTACTTACTCCTGTAAAACCTGAAGTTTGTCTCCCTTTTTGAAAGGTAGATCTCTGTCGTTGGTTGCTTTAAAGTCATGTTGTGCCACAAACACAACGTCATCTGAAGACAAGTAAAGAAAACTTATTTCAAAGAAAGTGATCACCTTATAAAAACAGTATTTTTTCTTCATTGATTGCAAATTTGAACCATTTTAGTTTTTTGTTTTGTTTGGCTGCTTTGGACAGAATATTAATATAATTAATGTAGTGGAAGTATAGAGCAAGCAAAAGTAGGAGGGAGCGTGGTGTTTGGAGCCTGTTAAGCCACCCTTGTTTCTATGCAACCATAGACAGAATTGGTCATGTGATCAAATATTCTTCAGGAGTCATCCATTTAACGTATTTTAGGAAGAATTTGAGGAATAGAGGTCCATAGAATAAGATATAATAAAATTTGTTTACATTTCAAAGAGATTTTTTTAATGTTCAGGGGGTCACTAGTCATGTGTCACAGTTACAGACAGGTTTGTAAAAATAGTATGTATCAGTACTTTAGAAAGTTACAACATGAGGCTATACGGTCGGCATTACTTTAGCTCTAATCTGCCTCCGATACTGCCTACTGCGTTGCACTCTCTGTTAGCAGACCAAACAGGTTATCAATTCTTCTATGCCGCTCAAACCCTGTAGCCTCCACAGCAAGTTGCCCTTTGCTGACAGTATACTGCTGTTTTTAAAGTGGTGAAGAACAATTGATTTCCAGTTTATAGTGGTTATAGGTTATAGTTTCTTCTAGCGGACCCAGGTGTAACCTTGGTGTAAGCAAATATGCTCTTTTCAATTAAATTTTATTTATATAGCGCCAAATCACAACAACAGTTCTCTCACTGCGCTTTTCATCAAAGAGCGGGTCTAGACCGTATTCTTTGATGTTATTTACAGAAACCCAACAATTCCATTCCAACTTTTTAAACCATCTCTGGTATAACATTAGTCACAGCTAGCTTGGGCAAAATGTCAGCAATTTGTCAATATTTTTTACACTGAAAAAATCCCACTATTATACTGCTACAGCACTATTTAGAATGTTAAATGTGTTTTATTTTCTAAATTGTGGCTGCCCTTTAGTAGTTTTTTAAAGAAATTGTTACAATGATTATTAGGATTAGTGTACCGTAATTCTACATTGCATTGTTACATTCACATCACTGAAATGATGTAACATTTCAAATGTAGACCAAAAACCATTATGCAAGCTGGATCAGAGGGGGAAAAGCATGTTACACTAAGTGCATTTATAAAAATAGGGAATGTTGATAATTATATTATATTATAATTATTTTCCCAGGAAAGGCCTAGCATCACCTAGCACATAGAGAAAAAATTGTAAAGAGAAAGCAAACTGACTACGTCATTAACTGACCACATCAGCAAATTCAAGCTGCTTTAAGAGGATAATGGTAAAATGTGCAAGGCAAGCTAGCTCATTTTATCATGGGGCTCAAATTATCCTCTCCTTAGGATCTACTAACACCTCATTCAGGGTAAGTTAATATATATATATATATATATATATATATATATGTATTTTAGTTTAGAGACATTGATGTCATGGTCTCATTTTAAAGATCCCTTGAGTAAAAACTGGCTCAACTCCACCCTGCTGTCCCCTACAGCCTAGTTTTTACATAGTGTGATTCTGTGACACAAAATTGACTTTATTTAATTACAAATCTCATCTATTCTCCAGAAGAGACCAGAGGAAACACAAACAAGATTTCAATCGCTAAATGTATAGCCTCCTCTCACAGCAGCGGTTGACTGCGTAAACGCATGCCCGTTAGTTGTTGATTGAAAGTTTGTTATATGCGTTGTGTTCAGTGATTACCGTTATCTGAATTGGAGTTTCCGCTTCGTGCCTAAAGAACACAAACATATATTTTCTTAACATTCAAAATGTGAAGGTGGTCAGTGAAAGACACTGGCAAATAATCTGAAATAATTACTATACTTTGTTCTTAGTTCAAGTACGCTTTTTTCCTTTACGTGGTCTACTTACTATGTGATTTGACAAGTTGGAGTTGTGTCTTCCTTTGTTGACCTTGTCATCTTTTACTTGTTTCTGGCCACTGCAACTGCTGCCCATCCTGCATGTATAATGGAAATGGACTTCAGTTATATTGCATTCTACTAACACGATTTACTCAATGTAAAAGAACAATAAAAAACTGAATGATGTCATAGAGTTCATTTTGCACAATCAAATACCACCAGTTTCGGCTCAGAGCCTCCGATAATTACAACATGTTCATTTCTGTGCTCTTACCTGATAAAGCAGATGAGCTTAACTGACGCTGTTTTCACTCTCCTCTCCTCCCACTGTGGGGCCTGGTCTGTGAGTTCATACCCACTGCTGAAAAAGTAATTAAAGGCACTCAAAATTTAGCTAAATCATCAATGGAGAAACTCTATTTAGTTGTATGTCTTGGTTGCAATTATGCCTAAAGCAAATCGATTCTTTTAAAGAGGAAGTAGTCTTTATAAACAGTAGTAGCATTTGCATGTACTTTTTAGGTGACAGCTGTATTGTCATGACAGAGTTAAAAATAGAGAAAAATGAAGTGCTTAAAATAACAAATAAGAAGCAGATGCGCAATTATTACTGCTGTTTCTAAATCTTTTTGAGGACACAGTTTTATTTGATGTGTATAGTAAAACTTTTATTATTAATTTACAGTTAAATAACCTGAATTAATTCATGTTTATCATAGAAATTAGTTTGGTTGTACATGCAAATTATCAAGTTTATATAGCAACGCTTGTACAGTAACAATATGTGCTATACAACCAAAACCTCAGAGTGTAGGACCTTGGACTTGTAGTCACACATCATTTGGCTTGCTGTTCAATAAATGGCTTTTGATGTCAGCATGTTTGTCACAGCGCTGTAACAGCAATATTACCGAAATATGCTTTAAGGTTGCCATGAATTCACATATAAAACTTACTTTCAGAAAACAACTGTCATGGCGACAATCGTGGAGCTTTTATCGCCTGCAAAATACCCAATGAATAAAACTTTCTATGACTTTTATTGATATCTAAATGTATGTAGTAGTAATGTAGCTTAGGAATTGTGTTTTTCTTTGTCTAAATGTATTCTCCTTTTCATGATAGGTTGTAACCCTTTGTGTAATTAAAACCATGTTAACACATGTTTTTTGTCTCCATACAATTGCTGTAAATGTTCTCTTATGATTGTCATTGCTACTTACGACCTACCAAAACAACTATTAGTGGTCTTTTGTTCCATTTAAAACAATTATTATTACATTTGTTATTTTTAATTGTACATTTTACACTATTTGGTATGATTGTTCATTTTACCATCAGAATATAACCTGCCCTTTTGTTAGCAGTGTGTGTTAGATAAGCAGATAAATACCTTGAACTTGTCCCCCGGCTTGTGTCTTCAAAAGTACTCTGCAATAGTAGTGCAATATGTCTTCAATTTCCTTATTGAAAACCAACTGCACGTTACTGTGTCACTCTCACTTGCTCGGTTTGTTTCTGAGCGACTCTCTCTCTCTCTCTTTTGCTCTCTCTCCCTCTTCTCTTTTCTGTTTCTCTCTCACAGTGAAGACCAGGGCCTCCCCTGGGGAAATGCATTGAGTTTATCGTAAATAGATAGCAGTTAGTCTATTTATTTTTGTCCCATAATTCCTTTCCTTTCCTCTGCAGCTGATTATCTAACAAACCAGTACAAAGATCACTTCACCTGCTGATTTCATTTCAATTAGTTCCCTTAAATCAAACCTTCTGGTAAAACTGGTTAATGAATGAAGTGGATGAAGACAATTCACCTTTAGTCTTCAGACTCAAAGATGCAGCCCAACCAAGGTCAAATAACAAAGAGAACTAAGTTTAGTAATTAATACGGTTGAATTTCAAAATGTAAAATATGAACCTGGTATACTATATATTTTAAATAAGATCTGCAGTGGAAAATGGCTTGTGCTGTGGGTGATTAGTTTTGAGTGATAGGTGTGGTTGAGCGCTGGGTATTATATATATAGATATAAAAGAAAACATAGTTTCCATGACATATTTCTCAGTTCCTCTAGTGGTTTAAGCCGCAGTGTTGTTTATCTCTACAATTCATCTGTGCAGTTTAGGAAACTGCACTGCATGTTTACAGTACTTTTGTAAAGCAGTACACATTCTTGCCACAAGATGGAGAGATGAACTGGTCTTGAAACTCTCCAAATGAGAAAGAGTATCCAGACACATGGTTCATGGGAAGAATGGACATATTATTCTCATATACCGGTGGTGCAAGGTTAAAGGTAAAATTGAAGTTAAAAAAGTGTTGATTATGAACTGATACAATGCTGGCACAATATTTTAATAGTGCACCAGTATTATTGCAGTGTTAATTCACCATACTGTTCTAGATCTTCAAAGTATATGTTTTTCTACTTTCTAACAGTTTAAAGTTCTTTTTTTTGTTCCTTTCTTAATTATTACAACCCTTTCCTTTGGCCTACTGACCAGATACTGAAACATAATATCAGTATGATTGTATATTGCACAAAAAGTTTTGATTCAAAGTTATACAGAGGCTAGATTCACTAAAATCTGAGACTTTTAACATTTAGAGCAACTGCTGTCATGTAAAGGGCTATTATGAAGTGAAGGCTATTTCTGTATAGGTTATTTTTAATTACCTCCAAATAAATAAGGAAACATGGAGTATTTTGTTTTTTAGTTTTTTTTTCTTAGTTAAAAGCATGTTATAACACAAGACAGTTTTTAATGGTAAATAACTCAAAAGCAGCAGAGGCAAAAAGTGTTTGCATGTTCCCAGATCTAAACAAAAGACGGATCTTTTCCGGTTTAATTAGCAATACTTAGTATCAGTATAGATAATTAAGCTATAGATCCACCCGCCCTACTTTTAGTGCTTTTTGAGGATGACTTTTATAAGCTCCGCTACACAAATTACTTAATTTTAGTTAACTTTTTTTTTCTGTGAAAATGAATGAGCAATAAACACTACTTTGGATTATAATTGTAAAATGTATTCAAAGTCTATGTACTGATTCTGTATTCACACATAAAACAGCCCATGGCGGAGGTCTGCTTGTAAATGTTCCCCACTGTTGACACTAGAGGGGGTAGAAACCCTGGCTCTCCTACAACTGGTCTATTTAAAGACACTATTGCCAACTTTTCCCTAAATGTATGCCATTTCTATGAATAGATAGCCCTTACACAAACTCCTACATGTACATAGAAATTATTCATTGAGTGTTGAACTTTTGTATTGCGTAATGCTCGTCCATCTGTATCGGACAGAGTACGGATGTGAATACAGATGCAAAGTCTGTGGCATTGGGGGGGGGATGCAAGCTGCTGATGTGCGGTCAATCTATCAAAGAATAACAATGCTTTGGTTTTTCACACCATGCAGCACCGTTAACCAGGTCTTTCCTATTCTCACCACACAATGCACTGAATAGGGAATTCACCCCTCTTCTTCAGTGATGGAAACAATCAACACAAAACAATATGTCCTTGAGTTATCTAACCGTAATTATGACCCTTTTGTTTCTGGTTTGCATGCTAAATGACTATCAAATTTTGTTAAGGATGAATCAAAGAACCTTGTGAGGAAGATAGCATTCAGAGTATGTTGTAAACCTATAAGTACAGGGAACAATAAATCTTACAGCACCGGAAGCGTTTGTTTCCTATGGGGGGCTTTATACAACACGCAACATGGGGGTATTACTCTCCAGGCAACACTTCACAGGTTTTTGTTTGGACCACCTGTGTTGTGTGTGGGGACTATGCTTTGCTGTAGTTCTCTGAAAGAACAACCTCACTTCACTGCACACACACATACACACAAATATACACACACACACTGGCTGCAGGTGCATGGTGAGTGTTATTGAGTGCGTCCTGGTTGCTAACTGCTGTTTCTCTTTATGCTCCGTTCTCCTGGTTTTCCATCAGCCCTTGTTTTCTTCCCAGGGCTTGGCGGATGCTTGTGTACAGCCCTGTTGGAGTCCCCAGACATTGCATCCTGCCTGCAGAAGGGTCATAAGTGGCCCCACAGGATAACCTGAACAACGGTGGGAAAGAAAGGGAGCGTGGGTCTCTTTTACTAACGTGGTCCTGGCCAAAAGCATACATGGTGCCAATGAGCATTTCAATTCCCGTCATCAATGTGAGTGTGCACTGCATGTGACTCAAAATATGTTCTAATGTGCATGTTTTAGAGTTATCTGTTTGAGACTGGAAACTGGACATTCATTATATAAAACAAAGATTATAGTTGAATATTTACTAGACGCTGCACAGTAAGTGCTCAGTCAGTGTTTATCAGACCTTTAATTTGACACACACAAACACACACACACACACACACACGAATCAACACACAGGGACACACTTTCCTCACTTTTGATCCCCCTCTACATCACAAGAGGCCCCCCTTTGACTTCCTGTCTGTGTGGGAACCATTTCTATCCTCTGTCACACATAGAGGGAGAGAAGGTCTCGCTCCTGCATTTGCCTTAAAAAGACAAAGTGATTGTCAATAAACAAGGAACAATTGAACTCCCCCATGCATTAAACAGGCACTTCTGCTGTTCCTTTGGATGTTCATGAGTTTTGGAAGAGCTTCACCTTTCCTATTGCTTTTCCTGCGTTATTCAGCAGACGCCAAGCACACTTTTGGAGTTTACTGTAATGGCAGTGTTTCCTGTGTAGTTAGTTAAAGTCATTTTAGTGCATGTATACATATTGATTCCATTTTCCTATTTTATGCATTGCTTAATGCATCCTTATTAGTGTAAACTTTCATACGGTCTGTTACTATGATATTATAAAGAAAACCCCCAAAATGACCAGTTATAGATCATTTACTCAGAAAGTGTTGCCTTGAATTTGAGGAAGAAATGTCTGTCCATGGCGAATAGAGAATCAAAAACCAGAGAAATAAAAAAAAATGGTTGCATGCATTACCCATGACATGCATCACTTCTGCATGAACAATCTCCCTCTTGTGCAGACTCACTACTCTGTACTCGCGGACAAGTAGTGCGCCTGCGTCCGCCTCTTAGGCTAGTAGTGGAAGTGATGTAAATCATGAGGTTTTAGGAAGTACTGAGCATACAACTGTATAATTGAAATATACTGCGCAAGTTGTGGCGTGGAGTCTATAAGACATATTTAGATTTACTGTGGTGGCATGAAACAATTTTCTTCAGAAATTCAAGGCAGTACTCGCTGAGTTATTGACATACAAATGGTAATTTTGAGGGTAAAGTATTCCTTTAAGTACCAAAACTAAATTTTCCCCAGTACCTGTCATACTCTTTGTTGAAGTGACACATCTGCAGTTGGGAGCAAGTCTGTGCAGCTGTTCGAGAGGCACGTTGCTCTGAAGTAAACATGGCTACGGGAAAGCCCCTTATTATTGTGCTCCGGATGACGTTCCTCACTCTTCCAGTGTTTACCGTGGAAATATATTTGTGCCAGTGAGCAGGTGCTTCCTCAAAAAAACTCTGCTTTTCCAGATTTGAGGACTGAATTCATCTCTCCATGTTAACATTAGAGTAGCATTATTAAAGGAAAGACGTAATGATACATAATGATTAGAGGAATAGTATAATTGTATTTCATTAACCCTCGTGTTGTCTTCCTGTCAAAATTGAAAAATCAACACTTTTGTTGGCGCTTTTTATCAATGTTTTTTACTTTTTCTTACATTTTTGTCCATTTTTGCAACACTTTTTGTCAATGTTTGTCACTTTTTTGTTGACATTTTCAACACTACTTAACTTAATAACTTTAGTTTTACAGTTACCTTTGAATTTATGGCCAATAAACCTCATTTATAGGAAATTATACCTAATGTTTGACTTAGAAAAGCATGAAATTAGGAATTATTTAGACTAAAATTAAAGGACTGTACTGTATGTTGATGGATAATCACAGACTGGAATATGCCAACTATTACTCAATACTATTTCAAAACCATTTAAAACATTTTTTTTTTTTAAATAAATATAAAATTGAATAAGACACCTCAAAATGAATGAAAGTAGATTTGTACTTGCTAAAGAGCATTGTGTGGAATCAGTCATGTTATTTTGGGTAGTTAAAAGGAATATTGATATAAGAAAACGGGTCGATTTGACCCGAGGACAACATGAGGGTTAAGAAACTGCTTGGGGTTTTCACCATTTACTTTTAAAACTTACTGAGTGCTGTTTATCACAATGGCACATTGCACTCACAACCGATGATCACTACTTTCACATGAGTGTGGTCATCCAGCATCTTCAGCCTGTTGACGTAGCTGTTTACATGATCCTTTGTATTTATTATAATACTTTACCATTTTAAACACTAAACATTTAGAGAAAGAGACATTTTTGTGTAAAAAATATAATTTAGGAAGCTCAGCAAAAATAAAGAACAAGTAAGACTATCCCTAACGCCAAAATAACAAAAATTTATACGTGCTCTAACCATAGGTGTTTTTTACTTAAGTTGCCTGATTAGACATCTTGGGCATTTTTCATTCTCATTGGCATGAGAGTAAATATCATCCCATTTGAGTCATGTTTGTAGAACAGGATGAATGTAAGTCAGATGGTCAATTTCTTTTTAGCTCTGCACTGCAGTCTCCACCCACTCCTGAGAAATATCTTGGTGTTATATCTCCTAGATAATTTGACTTTCTTTAGCAGGTAGCTAGACATCGTCCTAAGCTTCATGGTGACTCTGTGGTTTGTGGTTAGCACAGTGAAAAGGTCCAAGGTCATGAGGTCTCATTTCTAAAACTGTGCATACGATCCTTACTAAAAGTGTACATACGCCCAAAAACCAAAAATGGCGTACGCCCAAAATAATATAATTATAAAACTGTGTTGAATATTGTAATATTTATACAAACCACTTAGCTGTAAACAGCCGGTTGCCCTCTCTACTGGACCCAATTCAGTAGATAGACCCAAGAACGCAGCTGGGAATTTACATCGTCATATTAACCAGTCATCATCATGGTCCCTGAAGTCCTTTTCTCTCCTGATTCTTACATTTGGGGTTAGTCCTGCAGAGCCTGCAGTGCCATCATGCAGTATTAGGCATGGGGGGGGGGTCACCGTAGTATTTTTATTTACAACAACTTGTGATTGTTAACACCTTGCCAAAAGCACAGCATCAACTAGAAATGTATATAACTGACTGTTAACAAGGACATGACATGTAACGATTGTGCAGCTTATGGCTGTATTTCAGACTTTGACATTTGATTATATATACACAGACATTTAGTTATTTACACTGTGTTCTGCCATTATGAAATGGTAGGGTATTTGATGCTATCCTGTGTTCCATGGAGCCATCTCATCCTCCTGCTCTCCATAGCGGACAATGTGACGGTGAGACAACGCCGATAAAATATTAAGAACAAATTTTGATTTAAGATTTGAGTTGTAGTGTTTAAGGAACAATTATCACTCAGTACAAGCATAAATAACACTGCTGGATTTAGCTTCATGATAATATGGATTACAAGGAGAGAAAAAACGAGTGTAAGACATCAATACTTGAAAATATTAAGATTAATCATTATTTCCACATTTACTTTCTGCAGTCTGACATCATTTCACCTCCTTACCATCTGCGTTGCCAATTCCCATTGTCTCCAAAATATTTATACTCATGGGTCAGAGTTTGCGTGGAGGACCGCACATTCTCCCGTCAAGTTTGGTTTGTATAAATCACAACCTTTGCGTTGATTTCAAAGTACTCTTGCTAGTTTATAAATCCCTTAACGGTTTAGGTCCAAAATACATTTCTGATCTGCTACTACACTATGACCCCCCCAGACCTCTCAGGTCATCTGGGACAGGTCTACTTTCTGTCCCCAGAGTCAGAACTAAACAGGGCGAAGCAGCTTTCAGTTTCTATGCTCCTCATATCTGGAATAAACTCCCAGAAACCTGTAGATCCGCTACTACTCTCAGTTCTTTTAAATCAAGGCTGAAGACCTTTCTTTTTGATGCTGCCTTTCTTTAAATTAATGCTCATTTCTTTCTTATGCTGCACTGTAACTTTTATTCTTGTGTTTTATGTGTCCTAATGTTTCTATTTTGTTTTTAACTGTCTATTCATGTGTCTTATTGATTTTTAATGCTTATTACTTTTAACTGTTTGTACTTGTGTTTTATCTGTTTTAATGATTTTGTGTAAAGCACTTTGAATTGCCCTGTTGCTGAAATGTGCTATACAAATAAAGCTGCCTTGCCTTGCCTTGCCTTGCGTGGGAAGTGGTGTACGCACATCTTCAGCCTTGTTTTGTGCGTACGCGATGTTTATAAATGAGACCCCTGGGCCCGATCCCTTATCGGAGCAGGATCTTTCTGTGTGGAGTTTGCATTTATTTACAGCTTTGAAAATCTGTAACAACCCAATGCAATTTTGCTTAATTAAACACATCACATTCATAATTAATTTCCCTAGTTTTAATTTTAAACAAATTGTATATCGGAATATAATAAACATTTTCTATGGGCTCAGTCTGACACTTGTTTCAAAAACAAGTCCAGTGCTGGTTCCATGGGATCAGAAAGAGTGGCAGAACAGGCAGCCAAGTGACAGTACTCTGATCCAATGGAAATCACAATTGTCTTATTGGCAGCACTCTAGCCCAATGGATTGGGGGGGCAATCATATTTCAGTGGGGGCTGATACCACCCCGTGCTCCCCTTCTAGCCCCGCCCCTTCAGCTGCCTGCTGTTGCTTGGAATATATTGATGAGGCAGGTAATACTCAACCATATAGTACATTGTTGGCCCTTAAAACTAAACAATGAGTTTAACATGGTTTTAAAACTTAGTTGAATGGCAGTGACTCCTTAATACTCTCTTTCCTATCCAGGTGATTCTTAGATGTATTGATGGTTATTTTGTTTCCCAACGGGAGTTTGGGAGTAAAGTGAACCTTAATTTTGAGACATTTACCCTTCACAATTTATGCCAAGTTAATCTTGATACAACCCTATTGTTTTTTTCCATTAAAGACTGGTGTAGCAGGAAATAAGCATACTTCCCAAGAGTACTGCTGCATGCAGGTAGCACATGCTGTAAAAGGACTTCAGAGGCTGAATGACAATTTCTTGTGTCCATAAAAAAGCTTGAGAGGAGTGGCCTGGCCCTCATTGTGATGTTATGTAGTCAATCAGAGTGACACCAAGTATGTATGTCACATGACCACAAGAGACTGCAAAAGGAAGTGGCACATCCATCAGCTCTATCTTATAGTGCTCACGGTAGAAGGAGAGTGAATGAAGTCTCAATAGAGTCTCACACACTCAGTCATTATGCTTGTGTGTGGGGATGCATATGATGTTTTCAAGTGTCTTATGACCACCCTTATTCTTTTTATCACTCACAATAATACACTTTTTTAAAGTGATGTTCAATATGATCTTTTAAAATACTGAAACCATGATATTCACATTCCGTTAACATATTAACTCTGTGTATGAATGGAATACATACATATTTTTCCCCAGTAATGTTACATGCATAGTGGCACATGTTCATGTTGCAGATAAGTGATTTGTAAAATGTAATTTTTCTTTTCTTTCACACTTTAACTCAAAGAGGTACAAAGGCTCAGTTTATGATGTGAAATGTCAATGTCACCTGTTGATTTTTATTTTTAGAATTTTAATTGTCATAAAAAAGAATAAAAGAAATTACTTTAAAGTACTTTTTATTTCAGATACAATACATACTGTACATTCAGCAATGGTAATAACCTCTGTACCACAGATAATAGCTTATTTTCTTACTGATAACCGTTGTTTTGTCACTGAATTGTCTAAAATATAGAGCAATAGGAGAGCGTGTACATAAAACCCCGCCATAACCTTTTCTACTTCTTGTATATAGAAGTCAAACAAAGCTATAACACGGTTACCTGATTGTGATCATCCACTTTAGCTATTTAAAACCAGCACTAAAATACTGCTGTGTACAGTACTGTATCTGCACACAAAGTAAGTTAAACAATCAAATTTAATTTTATCAGCATTTTCTGGCTTTCCAGAAATATTAGCTAGAAAAATATATAACTTTAATTTTAACTTTGGAAACAAACATCTTTACAGATTACTTTTGATAAGATGAAATACATTCAGAGATTTGCTTAATATGAAAATCAATGTTGAGCAGCAAAAATGGTTTAAATACACTGCAGTAATTTGAAGAAAAAAATCTACAGTTTTTGTGCATGTATGACATTTTTCATTAATGCAACAGTCATAGTTCCTATCAACTACCATAAAGCATAGTTTATCATCAGTGCCATCTCAGTCTGAAGTGCAGAGTTGCAGTAGGTAACACATACCAAACACTCATAATTAAAATGAGTCCTATTTAGTTTTGCATTAAAACCTCCTACGTATATACTATATACGTATTAAACATTCAAGTTTTTATGATTCCTTTTACACAACTACATGATCAGCAGTTGTTGTGCATGTGTTCAGTCTTAGCATTTCAAAATGCCAGAACACAATGCTTGTGTTTCTTTAGTGCTTGTTTGACAAGTTCTTAAAATCAAGATAGAAATGAGAATAATGGAGATCCATTTACTTCACCGTTCTTGTTAGATCTCCTCTAGGATACCCGACTTAATGACTTAAAATGACTTCAGACTCTCACAAAGCCTAAGTCCCGGTCAACTTAGGATGAAATATGTTTCACTGCCTTTATCTCAAGGCTTGTGACTTCTTCATGGCTGTTTGTGTCAGTCTCAGAATCTTCAACATCAGCATAAGCACCATCCTCAGATTCTGCATTCACTTGGACCAAAGTATCAAGTGGGATTAATGTGGTTTTCGCAGCTTCTCTTTCAGTTGCCTCTTGATTATCTGTTTTGCCTGGAACAAAATCTTTCTTTCCGTAATCAGTTTCTTCCTCTGGTTCGTCTGAATATTCATCTGCTTCATCTTCTCCGTCAGCTGATTCTCCCTGGTTGCCTTCATTGGCTGTCTCGGTTTCCTCCTCTTTTTCGGAGGCTTCAACATCTTCGTTATTATCACGGCTTTCATTTGGGATATTGATACATTCACACTGTGTTAAATTTGTTCCTTGTTCATCATTATTATCTTCTACATCTTCCATTATTAGTTTGTTTTCGTCGTTGTTTTCCAATATTTCCTCCTCATCTGGCTTCAGCTCCACCACATCATCAGGCCCTTCTGTTTCATCATTTGTCTCAGTTATAGCATCTTCTTGATGCTCTTCAGTCATGTCAGCTTTTCCTTCTCCATCTGTAAGTTGGGTGTTATCTGCAGATTCGTCTTCTGTGTTATCGGTGCCTTCTTCCCTTCCTGTTTGGGCCTCGCCATCCTCCTCACTTTCAGTAATCTCATTCCCTGCCATTTCAGCTTCCCCCGGTTCTTCTTCTGCTGTTTCACGTTCTTCAGTCTCGTCTCCTGTTGTTGCGTCCTCTGTGCAATCTTCACCTGTTACTCCAGACTCGTTTGCACTTTCATTTTCAACCTCCTCTGATTCCTTGTTATAAGATTCATTATGGTCTTCCTCATCTTTTTCTACTTCTTGAACAGAATCTTCAGCGCCACTGCTTTCTGCAGATGATTTTGTATCATGAAGCTCTTCAGCTGATGTGACGTGGACATGTTCTGCCTCACTCAAAGTTCCGTTTTCATCTGTAGCCACGTTATACTCTTCTGCATTTTCATTTTCTTCAGCACTTTCATCAACAGTCTCATTGTCAGGCTTGGTTTCTGAAGGCTTTTCCCATGATTCATCGTCATTTGTAACTTGTGAAGAATCCTCTTCTCCTGCGCTCTCATTTGCGTCTGTTGTTGTGTTTATTACTGATTCATTTTCATCTGTGTCTGATTCATCGCTCTCTTCCTCTGATTCATTTTCAGTCACAGCTTTGGGGCTTACTTTTATTGCAGATTCAGATTCAGATTCTAGATTATCGTCCTTTTCCACAAGTTCTGTGTTTTCTTCCATCTCCTCTTCTTCTGATTCATTATCAGCTTTACTGATTTCCTCGTCACCTGAATTTTCTTTTTCTGTGGCTGTGTCTACCTCAGCAGTCTCCTCTTTGGTGTCATCCTCATTGGCGGTAATAGCTTCTTCTTCCATAGCAACATCACTTTCAATTGCTGCTTCCTCAGCCTCGTCCTTGTCAGATTCATGTTCAGTTGTGTTTGCTGCATATTCGTCATCCGCTGTTGTGGCATCGCCACCTTCTTCTTCTTTCATTTCATCTTCACTTGTGACATCATTTTCTTCTTCTTCAGCAATCTCATCTTCACTTGTTGCTTTGTCAGCTGTTTCCTTTACCTCTGACTCAGACTCATCCACACTGGTGGCATCCACAGCTGCATTGTTTTCAGATTCATGTTCAGTTGTGTCTGCCACATCTTCTGTATTTTCCTCATCAGCTGTTGTGGTATCACCAGCTTCTTCTTCGTCTTCTTCTTGTTTTTCTTTAATTTCATCTTGACTTGCGACAACATTTTCCTTTTCTTCAGCAATCTCATCTTCACTGGTGGCTTCCACAGCTGCCTCTTTGTCAGATTTATGATCAGTTGTCTCTGCTATATCTTCTGCTGCGTCTTCCTCATCAGCTGGCGTGGCATCACCAGCTTCTTTTTCCATTTCATCTTCACTTATTGCTTTGTCAGCTGTTTCCTTTATCTCTGACTCAGACTCATCCACACTGGTGGTGTCCACAGCTGCCTCTTTGTCAGATTCATGTTCAGTTGTGTCTGCCACATCATCTGTGTTTTCCTCATCTGCTGTTGTGGCATCACCAGCTTCTTCTTCTTCTTCTTCTTCTTCTTCTTCTTCTTCTTCTTCTTCTTCTTCTTTCATTTCATCTTCACTTGTGACACCATTTTCTTTTTCTTCAGGGATCTCATCTTCACTTGTTGCTTTGTCAGCTGTTTCCTTTACCTCTGACTCAGATTCATCCACACTGGTGGTGTCCACAGCTGCCTCTTTGTCAGATTCATTTTCAGTTGTAGCCTGTTCTACTGCATTGTTATCTTCAGCTTCTCCTTCACTTGTGACATCATCTTTTTCCACTGCAATTTCATTTTCAGTGGTTGCTTGATCACTATCTGCAGTTTCCTCTTCATCGTCCATGGCAGCCTTATTCTCTTCACATTCATCTTCAGTCGTGGCTGCCACATCAGACTCTTCTGCAGTATTTTCTTCAGCTTTAATGGCTTCTGCAAGCTCTTCCTTTGACTCTTCCTCCACGGCTTCCTCATTGTCAGATTCATTTTCAGTTGTGGATGCCACAGCATTCTTCTCTGCTTCAATTTCCTCTTCAGCAATGTCATCATTTGATTCATATTTGCTTGTGACAGCAGTCTCTTCCTCTACAGCAATCTCATCTTCAGTTGTTGGCACTTCAGTTGGTTCTTTTGATGATTCATCAGCTGTGGCATCGTACTCATCTGCAGACTCATCTGCACTCGTGGCAGCAATATCCTCCTCTTCCGCTGTCTCTTCTTCCACAACGTCATCTTTGCCAGATTCATCTACAGTTGTGGCTGCCACATCATCTTCTTCTCCTGCATTTTCATCTAGAGTGGTGGTGGCTTCAATAGTCTCTTCCTTCAACTCATCCACAGAAATTTCTCTTTCTACATTAATCTCATCTTCAGTTTCTGCTTCTTCAGCTGGTCCCTTTGACAATTCATCAGCTGTGGCTGTGACATCGTCCTCCTCTGCATTCATCAGTTCAGCTTTGCATGCATCCTCCACTATGTCTCCACTCTCATTATCTGCCATTTCATCTTCTGTTATGTTTATTTCCTCATTGTTATCTTCAGTATCATGGTGTACGTCATCCCCCTCCGTTTCTCTTACAGCTTTGGAAATAACTTTCTCTACTAGTGTTTCTGCCGCTTTTGTTTCAGTGTGATTTTCAAATTGAGATGTACAAGTGACTGTCTGTGTATTGCGAGGACCACTGTTTTTCATCAACAGAATCCTCTTCAGGTCATAGTCCTTGACAACAGGTGCAGTATTCGTAACTTCTGCAGGAAGTGGCGGCCTAGATGTCATTTTTTCTTGAATGCATGTTTCACATTGACAGAATTCGTCGTTTTCACTGCGCTGGTCACTGTAAGAGGTTTCTGTTGCTGAATAATCACTTTTTTCTGCTTGTTCATCAATTGATTGTCTGAGCATAATCTTCAGTCTCTGTCGTCTCGCTTCTGTTTGTGTGGTTGAAGCACGGGACATCGCTTCTTTAGGAGGTTGTGGTGGGCCCGCCTTACATTGAATGTGCCTCAGTTCCCTGTTTATACTTGTTTGGATTCTTTTCTGGACCTCAGTTTTAAGTTCACCAATCATAATATCAAGCTGCTCATTATTATCCAAGTTCCATCTGACTTTGAATTCTCTCATTGCATTGATATAATGCGTCATAAACTGCTTTTCTATTTTAGTTAATAAGTTTAAGACCCAAACAGGATCAGGATCTTGAGAAATTATTTTGTTGTCATTTTCTGAACTCTTGTTTGAACTCTTGTTTGAGGAGGATGGTGTTGTAGGTAGTTCTGTTGGAGAATCATTCCCTTTAACTGGGTTAGCTGGATCTGGATCATCTTCCTTTTGTTTTTCCTCATGCATTGTTTCTACTTCTCTCCCAGATATCCATTTAGCTTCTGCTTCAGCGTCTGCTTCACCTTCACAGACTTCTGGTATTTTCCGTAACGTATCTGCACTTGTATGTGCCTGAGACACATTACCATTTACACCATCACTACTGTTCCCGGAGCCCGTGGAACCACTGTTGACATCCACACCAGAGGATGAAGTATGAATGAATTCATCGTCCACAGAATGGTGATCACCCTTCGTAAACACATGTTCATTTTCTGGAGGATCACAAAGCCAAAGAGATTGAAGAATGTTCATTAGCTCTTGGTATCTTGCATCCTTTTTGTTTGCATTTTTAGGATTATTGTCTATTAACTGCAACTTCACAAGGCAATCCAGAAGACCTCTAGCTGAAGTGCTTAGTTTTTGTCCATACACTGGGGAAATTTCTGGTAAACTGTTAGATCTGTCGGGCTTTGGATTTAAAAGTACTTTCATCACCTGTACGGAGGAATTAAATAATTTTGCGGCATCATCTCTCTCAGTACAGGCTGGACTACTATCAACATTTGGTGACTCTTTGCTTGTTTGGATGTCATCATTAGGGATACTGTTCACCATAACTCTTTCATTTGTGTCTTTTGAATTCTCATCATTTCCAGTATCCTCGATTCTGGTCATTTCCTTTGTTGTGTTGACTTGTTTTTGTCCATCACAGTTTTCATTAAATTCCTCCATGCTGTACATCTCACCATCTGCTGGTATTGAATTCAGCCATTCATTCACAACCTCAGTAGGGGATGCATTTGGAAGGCTGGATGGAACCAGCTTAAAGTCATCAGCATTTGTGTTCTTGGATTTGAATTTGCTGCTTTTGTCACTTTTATTATCCTTGACACTCCTATCAATGTTTGTAGCTTTAAGTGGGCCATTTGTTAACCTCTTAGACCCACTGGATTTTGATTCTCCCACGGATGTTATCTCAATCTCTTTTACAATATCCGAACTGGACAGAGTTTGTGATAAATCACTTTCATTCGACTCTGCATGCCAAATCACATGGCGTTTCATTTCTTTTGGTTCTCCTGCAATTATTGGAGAAGCACAGGTCTTCTCCTCAGCAGGAACGTGAACAGATTTCTCTTTATTTTCCACACATTCAGCTGTTAAAATATCAGTCACTTTCGATTTCCGAGATTTCACAGACCGATTTGACTTGACAAATAAAGAACTTTTTGGCTGACCTTCACTTTTCTTTTCTTTAGCCCCAGATGCTGTTGACTTATGTGATGACACCTTTGACTTTGATGACATGGATGTAGGTTCTCTGTCTTCACTTTCCTCAACTGTCAGAGCAGGGATTTCAGATGTCCCTAACATTTCAGATCGATTGGATTTCGCAGACACAGGGCTAAGTGTTCTCTCTTCTTTTTCACAGGTATTTATTTCACCAGGAACATCAGATACACTTGATTTATTTGATCTTACTGATATATTTGACTTTGATGACATGGCCCTTGGAGCTCTCTTCGATTTCTCTTGAGCATTTCCTTCATAAGGAGTGTCCGAACTTTCTATTGTGGGAATTTCAGAAGCTATTAATTTGTTGGATTTTGTTGAATTATTTGATTTTGCTGATTTAATTGACGTTGCACTACACACTCTTACTGTAGTTTCTTCATCTTGTGCAGTACTTTCACTTGGGGTAATTTCAGATACGTTGGACTTTATGGTTTTTGTAGAAGCATTTGACTTTCCTGACAAAACACTTACAGTCCTCTCTGTTTGATCTACTTCTTCAGTATGTGTTTCATCTGTCTGTTCCGAAACTCTTGATTTCCTTGACCTCGAAGACCGATCTGACTTTACTGATTTAATTGACATGGGACTTGGTGATCTCTCTTTAGTTTCATCACAGTCAGCCACATTTTCTTCATTACCACCATCTTCTACTCCCTTTACATTCTGAGGATTGTGAGAAGCTTTTGATTTTGTAGATATTGATGTGACATTTGACTTCACTGATACGGCAGACATTGAGCTTGTTGCCCTCACCTCTGTGTCTTCCTCAGTGTTTTCATCCGCAGTGTTAGTGCCATCTTCAGCAGCTTTTGCTTTCTTTGATACTGCTGAAGCATTTGACTGCCTTGAGTTTGTTGATTTGATGGAGGTACTGCTTGGTGATCTCTCCATAGTCTCCTCATGATTTTCTTCCCCATGATTATTAGATTGTTTTGACTTAGTAGACTTTGCAGAAATATTTGACTGTCTTGATTTGGAAGATCTGGCTGATTTAGCTGACAAGGTGCTTTGTTTTCTTTCTACAGTTTTGTCATTATTTGACATGTTTTTGACTGAAGGAACATCACAGACGTATTCCTTACTTGATTGTACTGACATGGCTGACTGTTTGGATTTGGCTGACATTGCACTCTGTGCTCTTTCTTGAGTTTCCTCTTTATCTTTCCCTTCATCACAAATGCCAGTACTTCGGACAGAAGAAACATTTGATTTTGTAGATTTTGCTGAAGCATGAGACTTTGCTGATTTAACTGAAAAAGCGCTAGAGGCTCTCTTTGTAGTATCCTCATGTTCAGCCACATCATCATTTGTAACACCAGAGGCTTTTGACTTAATAGATCTTTCAGAAACATGAGACTCAACTGATCTGAGTGAAATGCAACTTGATGTTCTTTCTTCGGTTTGCTCTTTGGCAATATTTTCAGAGGGGCTCACAGAGCTTTTTTCAGTTGGAATATCAGAACATTTGGACTTTTTTGATCTGGCAGATATATTTGACTTGACTGACTGTGCTGATATTGAGCTCACTCTCCCTTCATTCTCTGCATCAGCAATGTCATTACTGTGTTCAGAAAGGATGGCCGAGTCTTTTGAATTTATAGATATTTCAGAAACATTGGATTTTGCTGATTTGATTGACAAAATGCTTGAAGCTCTTTCCAGAGAATCACAAGCACATTCTTCAGCTGAGGCAGCCAAGACTTCTGATATATTTGATTTTGCAGAAATAGTTGACTTTGCAGACATTGCACTCTCTGCTCTGTCTAAGGTGTCTTCATCATCATTGCTCCCCTCGGAAGCATTAGAATCAGGAGGAACGTAAGAAGCTTTTGATTTAATAGATACTGTAGAAGCATGTGATTTAGGTCTGGTGATGCTTTCTTCAACTGGAACATCAGCTGGACTGTCAACACAGTTACAGGGTACTTCAGAAATTTTTGATCTTCTGGATGTTGCAGAAACAGTAGACTTTATTGATTTTGCTGATCTGACTGATATATTGCTTGGAGCCCTCTCTGCATGTTCCTCATGATCAGATATATTTTCCTCAGCTGGACCATCAAGCCCTTTTGACTTTGTAGATTTGACAGAAATAGTTGACTTTGCAGTTTTGGCTGACGTGGCGCTCTCTGCTCTCTCTTCAACTTCCTCTTCCTTGTCTCCTTCATCAGGAGTGGCAATACATTTGCCAGACTGAGCTTCAGAAGCGTTTGATTTGATTGCTTTTGTAGAAGCATGTGACTTTGCTGATCTAACTGACAAAGCACTTGGTGCTCTCACTGAAGACTTTATAGATATTTCAGATACGTGAGACTGGACTGATTTGGATGACATGCTGCTTGTTGCTCTTTCTTCAGTTTGCTCTTTTTCACTTTCATCACCACAGTTTTGAGAACGAATTGCGGATCCTCTTGATTTCTTAGATATTGTTGAAGCATTTGTCTTTGAAGATTTAGCAGATGTATTTGACATAATGCTTGGAGCTCTATCGTTTTCTTCAGCTGGAGCAGCCAAGACTTCTGAAATATTTGATTTTGCAGAAATAGTTGACTT
>NC_045750.1:13709087-13710086 GCF_008692095.1 Etheostoma spectabile
GCACTCTCTGCTCTGTCTAAGGTGTCTTCCTCATCATTGCTCTCCTCGGTATCAGGAGGAACGTAAGAAGCTTTTGATTTCATAGATACTGTAGAAGCATGTGACTTAGGTCTGGTCATGCTTTCTTCAACTGGAACATCAGCTGAACATTTTGACATACTTGATCTTTCAGTAACATTAGACTTGTTTGAATGGACTGACATTGAACTTACTGAGCTGCGTTTATCAAGCTCCTCTTCATTAGCTTTTTCAGGGGAATCAGCGACGTAATCAATAGGAATGTCTGAAGCTTTGGATTTTTTAGATGCTGCTGAAACAGTTGACTTTGTTGATTTTGCTGATCTGACTGATATATTGCTTGGTGCTCTCTCTGTATGTTCCTCATGATCAGATATATTTTCCTCAGCTGGACTTTCAAGTCTTGTTGAATCAGCAGACTTTGCAGAAATAGTTGACTTTGCAGTTTTAGCTGACATAGCACTCTGTGCTCTCTCTTCAGCTTCCTCTTCATCATCTCCTTCATCAGGAGTACCAGTACCTTTGTCAGACTGAATTTCAGAAGTTTTTGATTGGGTAGAATTTGTAGAAACCTGTGACTTTGCTGATGTAGCTGACAAAGCACTTGGTGCTCTTTCTTCAGTTGGCTGTTTGTCATTTTTATCATCAGCACTCTCAGAGCTTTCTTCCACTGCAACATGAGCAGAACATCTTGAATTATTTGATCTTGCAGTAATGTTTGATTGACCAGACTCTGCTGACATTGAACTCATTACTCTCCTTTCACTCTCCCCTTCAACAACTCTTTCCTCAGGATTGTCAACACAGTTTTCTAAGGGAACTTCAGAAGTTTTTGATCTTCTGGATGTTGCAGAAACATTAGACTTCATTGATTTTGCTGATCTGACTGAGATATTGCTTGGAGCTCTCTCTGCATGTTCCTCATGATCAGATATATTTTCCTCAGCTGGACCACCAAGCCCTTTTGACTTTGTAGATTTG
>NC_045750.1:13710096-13723455 GCF_008692095.1 Etheostoma spectabile
GTTGACTTTGCAGTTTTGGCTGACATGGAACTCTGTGCTCTCTCTTCAACTTCCTCTTCCTTATGGCCTTCATCAGGAGTCGCAATACATTTGCCAGACTGAGCTTCAGAAGCTTTTGATTTGATTGATTTTGTAGAAGCATGTGACTTTGCTGATCTACCTGACAAAGCACTTGGTGCTCTCACTGAAGACTTTATAGATATTTCAGATACGTGTGACTGGACTGATTGGGATGACATGCTGCTTGGTGCTCTTTCTTCAGTTTGCTCTTTTTCACTTTCATCACTACAGTTTTGAGAAGGAATTGCAGAACCTCTTGATTTCTTAGATTTTGCTGAAACATTTGACTTTGAAGATTTAGCGGATGCAATTGACATAACGCTTGGAGCTCTTTCTCCATGTTCTGACATATTAGAATTGGCAGAAATATTTGACTGTGTTGATTTGGCTGACACATTTGACCGTGCTGATTTTACAGACAGTGCACTAGGTCCCCTCTCTTCCTCATATTCAGTAATAGTTTCTCTATCTGAACCATCACAGCATTTTGACTTTCTTGATCTTGCTGACATGTTTGAATCACTGGATTTTTTTGAAATGCAGCTTGGTGATCGCTCACTGGTTTCCTCTTCAACATCTCCCTCATCACAAATACCGTCACATTTAGGACAAACTTGAGAAGCTTTTGATTTTGTTGATACTGCAGAGGCCTTTGACTTAGCAGATTTTGCTGACATTGCACTCAATGCTCTTATTGCAATTTCCTCTTCATCATTGTTTTCTTCAGACCTATCATTAGAGGCTTTTGATTGACTGGATATTGCAGATTTTTCTGACATGGCACTAGATGCTCTTTCTTCAGCTTCATTATCTCCGTTTTTCTCTCCATCAATTCCATCCTCATGGTTGTCATCACTTTCTTTATTAGGAGTTTCAGATGATTTAGATCTGCTAGATATTGCAGAAATATTTGACTTCACCGACTTTTCTGATTTGACTGACATTGTGCTTTGTGGTCTTCCTTCAGCTGTTGCTCTGTCCTCTGGTCCTTCAGCCTTTACTTCACTCATTTCTTCACAACCTTTTGATTTTCTAGATGTTGCAGACACATTTGACTTAATAGACCTAGCTGACATTGCACTTAATGCTCTTTCTTTATTTCCAGCCTGTTTTTCATCAGGAGAAAGATCAGACACTATTGATTGTTCAGATCCATTTGATTTGTCTGATTTTGTAGACCTTGCGGATGCATTTGAATCGATGGATGTCACTGACATGGCACTTGGAGCTCTCTCCACAGTTTCCCCTGCCTCCTCCTCCCTGTCAGCTGTTTTTGATGACACTCCTGACAAAGCACTGGGTGTTCTATCACCATTGTCTTCCACTTCCTCAGCATTCTCAATTTCAGATACTTTAGACTTTGCTGATTTTGCTGACATGGCACTGTAGGCTCTCTCTTGACCATCTTCCTTAGCATTTTCTTCATCTTGAAGCTGAGATGCTTTTGAATGTGTAGATCTTGCAGAGGTTTTTGATTTGGATGACATGCCACTTGGCACTCTTTCTTGATCTTTTCCAGCCTCTTCAGCTTCCTCCTCTTCCTCAACATTTTTCTCCTCAGCTTGTTCTTTATCAACATCCTCCTTTGATTTATGTTGTTCAGCTGTCACTATGTCATCTGTAACATCAAAAACATCGCATTTCGATTTTGTAGAGGCATTTGAATAAACTGACATGGCACTTTTGGATCTTTTCCCCTCTAAATCTTCAGAGTCTGTATTCTGTATTTCTTCAGATTTATCTGTTCTGCCAGACATATTTGATTTGACAGACATGGCACTTGATCGATCACTTTGTGTCCCACCTTCTTCTTCGGATTGGGCCTTGGTTTGTCCTTTGGTGTCATCTTTAGGATCCTTAGACACTTCACAATTACAAGTGTGTGATTTTTTGGATTTTCTGGACATTCTAGACTGCCCTGAAGCATTGGTTTCTCTCTCTGTAGGGCTAAGTGAGTTGTCCGGTGTGGAGGATTGCACCTTGCACTTTGGTGAGTAAGTCTCACTCCTGATGGTGCAGTACTCTACAATTTTAGATGTCTCAACAGTCTGCTTCACACAGTTTTCTCTCTCCACCACTTGTTCTGTTTGTTCTTTTGCATGCTCTTCGCTAGTTTGCCTTCCAACCACTGTATTTCTCAAGACCATCGTATGTGAAGATGCACTTGAGCTGGAAGTTTGAATGCAGCGAGTTGCCCCAGGTGTCCCCGGGACGTAATCCTGGCAGTGACTGCAGCAGTGAGGACAGTGAGGCTCCTCTGTGTGTCTTTCATAGTGTCTTTTGATGTAAGCCTCAACTTGCTCACCAGCAGAGATGTGTTCTGATTCTGAATGACTTTTATCACTAACCTGCACAAAATCTGGGTCATTGTGTCCTTCTAGGAACTCAGAGTTCCTGCCTGTTGTCTTTTTTACTTTTGTTGACCAATGTATAGTTTCGTCATTTTGCAGCCGGAAGCGCACTTTCATTTCCATAGACAAACTGCCATCTTTATTAACACGAACCCGTTTCTCTATATCATCATCTCTTATTCCATCCCCAGTGTGCAGGCAGGATTCCACGTTTTCCGGAGAGTCGGTTCCATCTGGTAATGACTTCTCAGATGACACTGACTGCCTGGTAGATCTGTTGTCAGATTCCAGTTGTGGCTGTATGACACTTTTCTTTGTTGGCAGACCTTGGTTTACCATCAAGACACAAAACAAAACAAAAGAAAAAAATACAAAATAGATGACATAGCTCCTTTTGTGCAATACAATTATACTGTAAACTGCAGATCCTTCACTAGGGAAACACTGCTAATAATGTAATTTGTAATTCATTTAAAAAACAAAATTCACATTCATGAATTCTGTGACAATTAACTGTTTTTCCTACCCTTGTGTCCTTCATTGCAGTCACTAGAGCGAGACCTCCCTCTCAGCTTTGGAAGTTTGTCATCAGATGTTTTCTGAAAGTTCTCCACGATGGATGGGTGAGAAGGCTCACGTCCCACACAGACAAGCACGCTGGGGCACTGCATAAGACTCTGAACATTGTCAATCTGAATCAGAAGAACAGAAAGTGAGTTAGCCTGTTTACCGAATCACATTTATAGCAAAAATAAAAGGAAATAGGCAGAGGGGTCACAAGCACGTTTGATTTGAAACATTTTGGATTTAAGTCCATGGAAAAGCCAAATTTTAAAGTAGATGGGGAATTTTGCCAGGTAGATTTCTGACTGGCCTTTTAATTAAATCTCCTATCATATATTACGCACAAGATGGATTCTCTTTTTTACAGAAACACTGTTATACAAATCTTTAACGAGAAAAATTCATTTTTATTTATTTGTTTTATTTTTGGCTATCATTCCTTGTCAGCCTTTGTAGGCACTGTAGGTGTGAGCAACCTGAATGCAGAACACTTAAAGAGGTAGAATGAGGCGTATCTAGTGCAGCGTTTTACCAACTTAGCACCTACAACTGTACCTGTAAATGGACCTCCTGCATTAACAGGGACAACATGTCCACTGCTGCCTTGTGCTTCTTATATTATTATTATTATTATTATTATTATTATTATTATTATTATTATTATTATTATTATTATTATTATTATTAATATTATTACTTGTAACCCTGAGTGCATTGTAGCCCTGATTGCAAATTTGATTTGAATTTGATATTTATTTGACCAATATTGTAGCTTCTGTGGCCACTTTCCACATTACCTTTTTATTACTCAAATAGCATAAAGTATAGGTTTTTTATTTTTAATATTGTTTAATATTTAACTTTTCCAGTAACCAAGTTTAAAAACTTGAACTAGTCTGATACTACTACTGTATTTATAGTAATCAGGGTTTTAAGTAAATGTCAGTTTTTTTTACCAATCATGTAGGACTATAGCAAATGTGAAATATGCACAGGGAAACTTTTAACAAGTGTTAGAACGATTATATTATAATTAACTCTATGAATTCTATCCTATTTTTTGGCAAATGAATGCTTTAAGTCCATGCAAAAGAAGGCTGTGAGTTAAAGACAAGTTAAGCATCCTAATCCTGGATGGTCTCAGGGAATCGTTATAAAATGACGGTGAGCTGCCATTGTCAACATGGGTAATGCTCAGCAGTACTCCAAGCTTGCTGAGTGTGAGAAGGTAGTAGACTAAATTATATAGACAAGGAAACACAGTGGTGCGAGCGTTGTAATCCATCATTTGATTTATTTCACTTTAGGACACCTCCTACTCCAAAAATGTATAATGCAACAGATACACACAGTCTCTCTTCATGCCTGTTGGTATTGCAACATGATTACCAAACGTGGCTGACTAACATCATAAAAGTGTATTCACCCTCTTATCATCACAGTGGTGTATATTCAAATGTAAGTCTTCTGTCTTCAGGTGATAAGTCTGAAAGACTGAATGCTAATCTAAGGTGTACTCAGTGTACTGACCTGTTTTCCCTGGCATCTCCATGCAAAGGCCCAATAAAAGCAGCTACTGTATTTTGCTTCCATACTGAAACACATATGACCGTGGTCTGCCTCTGTTTACTAGTGAGAGCTATGCAACTCTGAGAAACATATAGAGCAAAATATTGAGAGTTTTGTTGATTTCATTTTGCTTGTAAGCAGTCGGTTTTGATGAAAGTGCAGTTTTGAATTGTAAATCCGATGTTGGTGAAGGCAGATAAATGGCTTCATCCATGGTTGCACAAAGCCCAGGTGAAGATAATTAATTGCCACTGTGGAAGACACATTTCTGAGACACCTCTGGTATCAAAGTAGTGGAGTGGAGTTTCAACATTGACCTGTTTTTTCTCTCTCAAAAATAGCTCTGATTTGATCAAGATAAATGGGGTTTGGTGCAATACCCACAATCTGAATGTGTGTGTGAGGGAATATCCCCGTTTCAGTCACTAATTCACATGTTCAAAATACTTATCCCACTTTATTAAACAACTACGTTCAAACCAAATTAAACTCATATTGATATTTGTTGTGTAAATGGTAAACAATTGCACATATCTAGTTACAGAGGCATTTCCACCCAAGATGAAATTGTCATACTGGTAAAATAAACTAAACAATCAAACACAAAAGAAGCAGAATATGATGTAGATTTGGATGTTAATAGCATAAGTTATTGGATGATTTCATACATTTCATTGGGATTGTAGAGCACAAGGTAGACATATCTATTTCAGAAATACTTTGGTACTGTATGAAATACTTTCTTTTAGATGGCACAGGATTTCGAAGTAAGCATAAATCATCCTCTTATTGGTTAAAAAATAAATAACACAAAGGGTGCACCTTTTAGAAGGTTTTACCAATCCAATGTCAGTATTTGTTTCCATGGAAAAAGATGCAGTACTCTGATTTAAATCTATTTTTAAATTTAGTGTTCAGAGCAAGTGTATTTTTTTCAATACAGAGACAATAATGCAACACACCCAGGACATTAAAATTTGGTTAAGAGATATTTTTCATATTTGAATGTTGTCGTAAAAATTACTTTTTGAAATTGTGTGTTTGCAGTGGGGCTGATGATGAACGCTCTCAACTGTGAAGTAGTAAGGAATCCATCCTGTCACTAGAGGCCTCTCTTTCACTCTGGTTTTTGATCTCAGGCATGAATTACTGCAATGTGTAAGAACACTATAAACCAACATATTCTGAGAGTACTTTTTAAACCTCTGAGGTCTGAGGGTATTTTTAGATATCTTCTTTAATTCTCCTTTTAAGGGTTTTGGAATATAACCTGATCCCCATATATTCCATTTCAAAAATTAGAACAAACTCAGCTTTCTCTAAATTTTGTGTAAAGAGATAATTTGCCCAAAAGTGGAAATATTTCTAAAATCTCATGTGAAAACAAACCTATACTTGTTTTGGTGCTTGAAATGAGTTCACAAAGTAGCTTAATATATGAATAAATAGTAAATTAATGTCTAAAGTTAACTTTTGTTGTCAAACTTCACTTGGGCTCGCCGATGTGTCCTTTGTCCTCAGAAGGTTAAAGCCAAATTCTACTCTTCGTACTAAGGTTTATTTCAGATTCAGCCTTCCTTTTCAACTCAGTAATTACATATAGGTTTGTGTTCCGTTAGGGTCGAGCACAGAAAAAAAGACATTTCCTGAACAAACAATAGAATAAAATCGCATACAACCCCTGTAGTCCCAAACCCTGCAGGTTTTGTGAGAGAGTATCAAGTTAAAAAGAACATTAAACTAAACACATATTTTTATCATCTTCTAGTTCCTACTGTTTATGACCTTACCTTGTGTCCTTCCACAGTGTACAACTTCCTGATGTGGTACTGCATGAGCTCAGAAACCTCCTCTAAGAAAAGCCCCAAACTGCGGAGACTCCTGGGATGCAAGACGATGGTCTTCCTGAATAAGGGGTCGCTGTTCTTCACCAGCACCACCCTGTTATTGAACCTGGGATGATGAATGCGGCCTGAATGTGCCACAGGGTGGTCCTCGGGCCTGGTCGGTCCCCTGGGAACATACTGGTGCGGATGCTGGTGGTGATATGGTGAATGAGTGTGATACAAAGGTGTGACCTGAGTCTCTAATGCTTCCAGGGCCTGGGCATGTCTGTACTCAGAGCAAACGTAGCATTCCTCCAGAGGTTCGTGATGGGCTACCATGCCGTGGTGGTGGATTCTGGGGAGTTGGCTGGTGTGGTGCTTGAAGGGAAGAGAAGTCTTGTGGAAGCCTTCTCCACCTACAGCATTGAAGCACTGGAAGTTGTGTTTGTGGGAGGACATTTCGTGTGGTAGTCCCTCTGCTGTGGCTGAAGGATGGTCTCAGGTGAGCAGGAGAGGACAGGTCATGTTCCTCCTGCCCTGCCTAGGGGAAGGTGTTGCACCACACATCTGCATGGTTCCCACTCATCCCAGGCTGAAAGAGAAATTAAAACAAAAAGTGAAAAAACAGGTTGAAGAACTAGCCAGAAAGCAATTTAAACTGATGAGTTCATTGTGCAAGGCAAAACAAATAAACAAAAAGATGAATTCCTGTTTCCTGACACGCTACTTTCTTTCAGGCTAACCGGCATGCAGACAGTGAACTTGTACGTTCACGCCCATTTTAGCTTTTCCTGGTAAACAAACAGGGCTCTTCAGTACTTAAGTCTAAATCAGTACCTAAACATGTTTGATAAGGGCTGACATAAGGCTTGTCTGAGAAGAAAATCTTTACAAAGAGACATCACTTAAGGCTGTATGTGTAATCAGCACAACTCTGTTATACAGTTATCTTGTGTCTCTAAGTGGAAGACATTTGACCACTGATTTAAGAATCTTAATTCCTTTTAACTGCAACGCCCAGGGTTCAATTCGGCCTCGTGACCTTTATTGCATTTCATACCTTTCTCTTTCTTCCCACTTCTCTACTCTATCCTTTGTAAAATAAAGGCAAAAATGCCAAATAATTAATATGCTATTATATTGAAAAAAACTAATTATTTCCAGACTAAGAATAGATTTATTTACAGTTTAGCAGCTGTTGAAATCACTCACCGTAGCAAATGTCTACATTTTAAATGTTTACATTTTAAAGCGGGATGCACATGACAGGGTCGTAATGCATGTGCAGACTGCTGAGAAGATCAAAGTGTAAACGAGGACAGGGATAATGGGGATCTAGCCACAAATAAATCCTCCGAGTGACATTAAATAACAAGCTTAAGTCTCTGCTAGCAGTGAAAGTGGACATTACCTCTGTGATTGTCACGGAAGAAAATGCATCCTTAGCCAGCTATTCCTGGAATCAATAACACAAGGATTACCTATAAAAAGAAGCAATATCTGCAATAAGCACAATGCATTCTTACTGTGATAATACAAGGAGGTAAAGATAATTCGTTGTAAAAATGAGTCAAATTCTGTGGCAATAAAATAGGCTAAGCTTGACTGACACATATAAAGATCAGGTTGCGCTGTTGTCCTTGTATTCACAATGTTGTAGACAAGTAAAGCGGCAAGTCTTTTCTCTAGCTGAACGTTTTGGCAGGGGAAAGAACAGTAATAGATTGCCGGGAATTCTCTTATGTGTCATTTTGCCCACCTCTGCCTTCAATTCTTGAGGTTGAACGTACAGTATATTAATTTAAAGCCTAAACGGCATTTTAATTGTCTTAAAATATAATTTTAGTAGAACCGTATGTCTTCAATAATCTAGGAGAGTTAATTCTATTTCAGTTAACTGAATTTAGAGCTTTAAATACATTCTTCTAACTGACTTTATAGTAACAATCATATCATCTTTGTCCAACAGTAGAGCAGACCTACACAGCCACCCTTTTTTCTGACACTGGATGCTGACATGGGCCATATGTTTCATGATCTCAGGAAAAAGAAAAAAGCATTCAATATAAAATTACAAAAATGTATGGATACTGATGGATGCCACAGATTTTCTTTAGAAGTATAATTTTAGAGTTGCTTTTTGCAGGATGCCAGTATTACAGGTGCCACAGGAGGGTTTGTGATCATGATAAAAACAAAGGTACAGAGAAGGCTTATACTTGTATGTAGAGATAACTCACCAAACTGTGAGGGGTTATTGTCTACTACAGTTTGCAAAGTTGCAGAATGTAGTTATTTAAAAAAGAAAATGGCATACACAATTATTCTGCAAACTAGCTGCCACTCAGCGGATAACAAATACAAAGTGTTTTTTCCTTTCTTTATTCACCATGACCAGGAAACATATGTGGCCTTGGATCCTAAGAATAATGCTATTTATCCCTAAGGTGTCATGTTTGCCAATTGAGGCTCCTAAAAAAAGTTCAAACAAGGAAAATAAAAAGCATATCCTGCATACAGGCCAGTTTGAGTTCATCCAGTTTAACATGGATTATTACATCCTTTCTTTGTGAAAGTCACACAAACAAATTATTACCCAACATGACTTTAATTAATTTGACCTTATGCAAGAGCAGTTTGCAGTCAGTGTTGTTTTTTTAGTCATTAGTGTATATTTCTGTTCCTGCGCTAATAACGTACGTAATGTACACAAGATGAAGCAGTCTGGCCATAATATACAGTAAGTACGTATACTCACATGATCCACAACCACAAAAGACTGAAAATAAATAGTCCCAAGCCACAGCATGTAAGATGTAAAATGTCAAAGAAACACTAGACCTATGGCAAGCAGAGAAGTGAGAAACTAGTTCAAAAAGCCTCCCTCCAGAAGCGGGTCTACCTGCTAATCACACACATGGGAAGCTAAGGATAGAATGAAAAGCCCTGCTAATCACTCTGAGATTGGACTGAAATCTGCTGAGGCTTTGGACACATGACTGGGACTTCACCATTGGATAAAGAGAGTTAAACACACTTTTAGGATGCAGTTGAAGGCTGTGACAACGTATGACTTGGCAATATGTTCATTCTCTTATCTGTCACCTATTGTCCATTCAGTTTTATATATATACATATGTGCTAGCTTTCTGCTGGGTTTTGTCTCCAACTCTACAAATTGGTTAGGTTACTTTTTTATGAGTTAAACCTGAGCAGAATAAAACAAATGCCAAAACTCTAATAAACAGACTTGTTTTGTTATAATGTGAAAGGATTCTTGTTAAAATAACTTGGAATGTTGAAACTGAAATTGTTGTCAGACAAGGATAACAATTCAAAGCATATTTTCAGAACGTGTCTCAGAACATATTATGTTACATCATATATTTTGTTATGATCTGACTGATGGGTCTGTCAAACATGTCACTTAGAGAGAAATCTGTCAAACAAAACTATGACAAAACCTGATCTTTTTTATAAAATAGAATGCCTTTCATTGTTCTGTTGGTGTTTCAGTTTTTCACATATTAAACTCCATTGTATCTGTGCTTCAATGTATAGCTCTGTGACATGATGTTGTCTACAGTGTCAGTGAGAATAAAGAAAACACTGCACAAAACTTAAAATGAAGCTTTTGTTTGATTTTCACATGTCACACGTGTCATCTTTTAGTGTTCTAGATTGTTTTAAGTTTTTTATGTAAAGCATTTTTGAATATCTTAAAAAGTACTCACTAAATATTTTACATTTAGCAACCTGAGCAGTACAGAACAGTATAGTCATCAGATTTTCTAGAGATATTCAGCCAAAATTTCATTAGCCCATTCTCACCAGTACTCCTAATTGCTGTGTCATGCAATGTAACCATCACCATGAAAACAAAGCGCATGCAAACCTAGATATAACAAACAGAAAACAAAGAGTTATCTGACGGGCTATATCAAGATAAAGGGTGAACGATGGCAATGAACTGTTTGTTTTCCATGGTACTGTGACGCTAATGAGAGACGCCCTGCCCAGCCTAATTGGCCTACACCAACCAGCTGTCTGGTTGGCAAAGCGTACAGTTTGTAATGACGGAGCAAGAACTGCTCAAACGGTTTCAAAGTCACAAGGTCAAAAACATGAAATAAATGCTTAACCTGCATTTGTTGGTACAGCGTGTCAAGCTGTTTGAGAGACTCTAACCCAGCTCGCTCTTTTCAAGGACAAAAGAACAGCCACAGAATACATGAGGGGGTAACCCTTATCAGAAGCTCACAGACGTCATCCCGGTCCCTCCCTATGATGCCAGGAGTTTCAAGAAATGCTTCATCACAGGAGCACCCACTCCCACAAAGCCTACACAAACACACACACAGGGGGGCAAGCCCCCATGCTGCCATCTGTCTTCAGACTTAAAGAGCTTGATGTGTCATGGTGGGGTGGAGTTGACTCGAGGAGGGCAGATTTATTCAGTCCTGACTTATGGGATGAAAATAGCAAAAAGACCCCCCTGCTGAGTCATGACGGTAAGTGCTGAGAATGTGGTTTTGTCCTCTGTGGGCTTTCCTGTGCGAGGAAGACACCTCCACTCACTCCTTAGAGTCAATTAAAAGTGGTTGCTATCAGTTTGAGTCAGCTAAATGGATTCATTATGAAGAGAATATTTATCTTTTCATTAAATGTCTGTATTCTGAAGTAAATGTTTTTTTGCGACACAAGGGCTTTTGATCAATCAATTAAACTATTCCATCCACCACCAGCCTCTCAGAGGCTTAAAGTGCCACAAAGAAATAATTTCCCAGAACCTGTAGTCTGCATTCCATTTAATTTAATAGGATTAGCAGGAATTTTTGTCTCCAGTCAGCGGTCTAGCCTCCACCATGCCAATGCAGTTTGGATCACAGTCACAGCAGGGTGCCCTGCAGCTCATCATCCGCCAAGCTCACATGTGAGCACTGATGTTCAGACTTAGCACCCGCCTCCTGGCTGCAGTTAAAATATCAGGACCAATTAGTGTGCAGCCTGTGTTGCAGCATGACTCTAAAACTCTACACCCAGGAAGTTGAAGCCTTGATTAATGTGAAAGGGTAAGACTTGGAGGTTGAACCCAAGTTCAAGGTTGAACTAAAGATGTGATGAATTCTGTCACTTAAATAGTACACATTATGGCCACAAATGCAAACATTGTTATGTAATTGCATGCATTTAGGCTTAAGAAGAAGACATTGCACAATGAAAGTCCACTTTCCATTATGATATATTAGATAATCATTATAATTATGACATACAGGTAAACAACAAATACTACCAACTTTTGAAAGCGAGAACATTTAAATGCAAACAACACATAGGATTTCAAGAAGAGTGTTTATCTCATACCAATGTTCCAACCTGAAGGACGCACGCTTAATAGATCACCTGTCCTTGCATGCTCAATAAGAGATGAAGTAAATCAAGAGAATATAAAAGGAACACATTCATTCATTCTGTCACTGGAGTTTAATCTGTACGATTTGGAACGTGTGCCAATATCATGGTAATGAGTACCCAGACATGCTTTACCTCTGTTCACTACGTCACAGGGAGGATCACGGGGGGCATTTACACACAAAGCACATTTACACAATCCTACAGCAGGCCCACGCTTTGGACAAATCCTGTTACATTTACAGAAAACCTCTGGAGAATGCCAATTGACCTGTTATACATGTCCATTTGCTGTTTTGTTTTATTTATTTATAAACTGTACAAACTTGGGGTTTAGCCAAGCAGCGGTAAAAGATTTGCATGCATTTTACTATTTTTCTTCTACGTAATAAGATTGATACCCCATCAAAGGTTAATAGACAATATTGCTTCATGTGTTTAACACCAACAATGTGTACTACAGTATGCAGTATAGTCATATGCAGTCATAGTATAGTATGCCATTTAAAAGTCATGAAGTGGAAACCTCTAGCACACCCAGTAAATTGTGAGCCCCGTGTAGGCTGAGCACTTGGCAAGAGCCATGGGTTCAAATCCAACCCTTTGCTACATGTCATCCTCCTCTCTCTCCACGTTTTTGTCTTTAAGATTTCAACAAAGACCTAAAAAAAATCATAAAATAAAATGTCATAGTATTGCATGTCATGTAAAGTCAAAAGAAATCATAATAGGCCTATAGTATATAATTAGATTGTCGTAAAAAACACATGGTATAGTTTGTCGTAAAAAAAAATAGTATAGTATGTCATAAAAAGTCATAGTATAATATGTCATAAAAAGTCATGAAAAGTAATAGTACAGTATTGTATGTTATAAAAGGTCATAGTTTAGTATGTCATACTAATTTATGAAAAAGTCAAAATATAATATGCCATAAAAATGTAATGATAAAGTCATATAATAGATTGCCATAAAAGTCATAAAAAGTCATAGTATATGTCATAAAAAGTCATGAAAAGTCATAGTACAGTGTAGTATGTTATAAAAGGTCACAGTTTAGTATGTCATACTAATTTATGAAAAAGTCAAAGTATACTATGCTATAAATATGTAATAATAAAATCATGTAATAGATTGCCATAAAAGTCATAAAAAGTCATAATATAGTACAGTATGTCAAAAAAGTCATACAAAAAGTCATAGTATAGTATGTCGAAAAAAAAAGTTAAAAGAGTCATAGTATAGAGTGTCAAAAAAAGTTTAAAAAACTCATAGTATAGAATTTCAAAAAAAGGAAAAGGAAAAATTATTGTATGTAGAAAAAAGTTATAGTATAGTATGTAAAAAAAATAATAAAAAATGTAACAGTACAGCATGTTGAACGAATCCTAAAAAGTAATGTTATAGCATGTCAAAAAAAGAGTTTTATTATAGTAAGTCAAAAAAAGTCATAAAAAGTCATAGTATAGTATGTCGAAAAAAACGTGTTGTAGTATGCTGGGAATAGTCATAGAATAGTATGTTGAAGTGGGTTGCAGTTCGGTGGGCTCGGGATCTCATCGCTGCTTTTTGCAGAT
>NC_045750.1:13723465-13723558 GCF_008692095.1 Etheostoma spectabile
CTGATGGCATCATCGGTCTGTGATCTTCAGCACTCACTGGATCGGTTCACAGCCGAGTCTGAAGCGGCTGGGATGAGGATCAGCACCTCTAAA
>NC_045750.1:13723568-13723679 GCF_008692095.1 Etheostoma spectabile
TGGTTCTCAGCAGGAAACCGGTGGAGTGCTTTCTTCAGGTAGGGAGTGAGTCCTTGAAGTGTTCCAGGCACGTCCAGCTGAGAGGAGGCCTCGGGGAAGACCCAGGACTAG
>NC_045750.1:13723689-13729516 GCF_008692095.1 Etheostoma spectabile
TATATCTCCAACCTGGCCTGGGAACGCCTCGGGATCCCCCAGTCGGAGCTGGGCTCGGGAAAGGGAAGTTTGGGGTCCCCTACTGGAGCTGCAACCCCCGCGACCCGATACCGGATGAGCGGACGAAGATGGATGGATGGATGGATATTATGTTGAGAAAAGGAATTAAAAGTCAAAGTATAGTATGTCAAAAAAAGTCATGGTACAGTGTCAAAAAAAGTAATGTGGAAAAAGTCATAGTATAGTATGTCGAAAGAAGAAGTTAAAAGTCACAGTACAGTGTGTCAAAAAAGGTCTTAAAAAGTCATAGTATAGTATGTCAAAGAAAGAAGTTAAAAGTCATGGTATAGTATGTCAAAGAAAGAAGTTAAAAGTCATGGTATAGCATGTCGAAAAAAGAAGTTAAATAAATAGAGTGTGTAAAAAAGGTAATAGTATAGTATGTCAACAAAGTCATAAAAAAAGGCATAGTATAGTATGTAAAAAAAAGTCATGATGTTTTCTGTTGAAAAAAGCAAAAGTATATAATGTAGAAAAAAGGAATGGTATAGAGTGTTGAAAAAAGTTAAAAACAGTATCCCAAAAAAAGTCAGTATAGTATTCATAAGAAAGCCATATTACAGCATGTCGAAAAAAAGAAGTTAAAAGTCATAGTATAGCATGTCGAAAAAAAGTTATAAAAAAGTCATAGTATAGTATTTGTAAGAAAGTCATAGTATGGCATGTCGAAAAAAGAAGTTAAAAGTCATTGTATAGCATGTTGAAAACAGTTATAAAAAATGTATAAAAAAGTCATATTACAGTATGTTGAAAAAAGTCACAATATGATATGTTGAAAAAAGTCATATTACAGTATTTCAAAAAAGTAATAATATAGTATGTTGAAAAAAGTAATATTATAGTATGTGGAAAAAAGTCATAAAAACATCATAGTGTAGTATGTTGAAAAAAGTATTTAAAAGTCGTAGTATAGTATGTCGTAAAAAAAAGTCATTAAAAAGTAAAAAAAAAAGAGAAAAGAAAACTAAAAGACTAAAAAGAAAGTAAAAACAATTGTTGTAGATTGTATAAAAAAAAGTATTAGTATAGTATGTCGAAAAAGTCATAAAAAATGTCATAGTATAGTATGTAAAAAAAGTCATAATGTTTTGTGTCAAAAAAAGCAATAGTATATAATGTAGAAAAAAGTATAGTGTGTTGAAAAAAGTAAAGAACAGTATCCCAAAAAAAAGTCAGTATAGTATTTATAAGAAAGTCATATTATAGCATGTCTAAAAAAGGAGTTAAAAGTCAAAATGTATCATGTCAAAAAAAAGTTATAAAAAGTCATAGTATAGTATGTCGAAAAAAATAAGTTGAAAGCCATAGTACAGCATGTAAAAAAATAAGTTAAAAGTCATACTATAGCATGTCGAAAAAGGAAGTTAAAAGTCTTAGTATAGCATGTCAAAAAAAGGAGTTGAAAGTCATAATAAAGCATGTTGAAAAATAGTTATAAAAAAATCATAGTATAGTATTTGTAAAAAAATTATAGCATAGCATGTCAAAAAAATGAGTTAAAAGTCATAGCATAGCATGTCAAAAAAAGAAATTAAAAGTCATAGTATAGCATGTCAAAAAAGCAATAAAAGGTCATAGTATAGTATTTGTAAGAAAGTCATAGTATAGCATGTCAAATAAAAAGTTTACAAAAGTCATAGTCAAAAAAAGTCATAAAGTCATAGTATAGTATGTCGAAAAAAGAAGCTTAATGTCATAGTATAGCATATTGAAAAAAAAGTTAAAAGGCACAACATAGCATGTCAAAAAAAGTTATACAAAAGTCACAGTAACAAAAAGTCATAAGATAGTTATGGCATGTCGAAAAAAGTCACGATTTGTTGAAAAAGTCATATTATAGTATGTCGAAAAAGTAATAAAAAAGTCATAGTATAGTATGTCACAAATAGAAGTTAAAAGTCATAGTATAGCTTGTCGAAAAAAGTTATAAAAGTGTCATGATATAGTATGTTGAAAAAAAAACATTATATGTGTGGCTGGGTTAGCTTAGTTGGTAGTGCAGGTGCACATAGAGATTTACTTGTTGATGAATTGGCTTTGGGTTCAACTCCGACCAGCGGCCTTTTGCTGCATGTCATTCCCCCTCTCTCTCCCCTAACAGCAATAAAGTAAACAGCACAGTAACAGTACATAATGTTGATGAAAGTAGCATGTTGAAATAAGTTTAAAAAAAAGTCATAGTTTGTTATGTAAAAAATCTCATAAAAAAGTCATAGTATACTATGTCAGAAAAATGTTAGGAAAAAGTCTTGGTATAGTATGTCAAAAAAGTAATGGAAAAAATCATGGTATAGTATCTCAAAAAAGCAATAAAAAGTTGTATTAAGGTATGTCAAAAAGTCATAGTATAGTATGTAGAAACAACTGATAAAAAAGTAATGAAACACTCACAAAAACTCATAATATACTATGTTAATAAAACGACACAAAGAGTAATAGTACACACTGTCAAAAAAGAAAGAAAAAATCTAAAAAAAGTCATATAAGAGTCTTGCAATAGTATGTTGGAAAAATGTATATATATGTATATATATATATACATATATATATATATATATATATACATACATATATGTATATACATATATATATATATATACATATATATGTAGAGGTTTACTCCCCCAGTACAGTGGCCACAGGTTCAATTCCAACTCTCTGCGGCATGCCATTCTCATTTCTCTCCCCTATCATGTCTTGATTTTATTTTAGATTATTTTTTGGGCATTTCAGGCCTTTATTTCAACAGGACAGATAAAGACAGGAAAAGGGAGAGAGAGGGGGAATGACATGCAACACAGGGCCACAGGTCGGAGCCGAACCCGCGGCCGCTGCGGTGAGGAGCAAACCTCTATACATGTGCGCCTGCTCCACAAACTGAGCCAACCCGGCCACCATGTCTTTACCTGTCCTGTGAAAATAAAGGCCTAAAAATAATCTTCAAAAACCATAATACAGAATGCACAAGTAAATTGTATGTTGAATCATATTCTTCAATAAAAAGACGTTTAAAAAATCATAATATGATTAAGTCCGAAAAAAGTAACAGTATAGCATGTCCTGAAAAAGTCATAGTATGGTATGCCAAAAAATGTCATAAAACATAATGTGTACATTCTGATATGTTTTAATTAGCATTTATAAGAATTCTTATGTACCCCCTGCAGCATTCTAAAGACCCCCTAGGGGTACGCTTACCCTAAACAAACATTTTGTAAAAAATAAGGCCCTTTTTAAAACGTCATCCTCCTCTTGCCACCTGCCAACCACTTTGTCTTTTTCAATGGGTATATGTAATCCTACCGCTTCTTTTTGCAATCTATTCTAAACTCAAAAACACAAGTAGGAGAGGATCAAAATGAGGCATACAGTATGTACAGTAGTGATGGCCCAACATGACATCACATCATTCCCATCATGCCTAGTGTTGGACTGAGTTTTATGTAGTACATTAATGTTCCAAAATGCAAATATTATTTTTGGTAATTTGTCTGTTTAGAACATGGTTTGGTTATATTTCTTGAACCCACCAATGAGGTGGCTCTTAAACATTTAATCCCACCATTACTGAGGTGGGTGATACATTTCTCCACTCGAGCTGTATTGAAGTTGGTGGAGACTATGCATACAGCAAAATACGCATGTTTGTGAGAATTGGGATTCAAACCAAGACAAGACTGTGCCCTCATCACCGTGGGAGAAAGTCAGAAACGCATGCTGTATCTTGTGGTGAGATGACATGTGATGTAACATAATATGGATCAGGTTGCAACATCTCTTCTGGCCACTAGATGCTACCCACCAGAAAACAGTTAAAATTCAATCAAAGAAGCCTCTAACTTATCTATCAAGCCCATAACCAGGTAGTCTGTTTCTCAGGTCAGACAAATCAATGTACAGCTGTAGCTAAGCCTATAACATTTCTATTTATCTATCTATCTATCTATCTATCTATCTATCTATCTATCTATCTATCTATCTATCTATCTATCTATCTATCTATCTATCTATCTATCTATCTATCTCTTCATGTGAATCTACCATTATCTTCAGTTCTCCTGGGTTATCTGGTGTTAGTTACAGTAATTAAAGCTAGAGCCAATTAGAGAATAATTTCATCCCTTGTACACATGTAATATATGGTGGTTGTACTATGATGCAATTATACTAAAAAGGAATACAAACAAGTATAGCAGACAGACATATTGAAAGAGAATTCAGTCAGTTGGGGAAATGGTTGTAATATGTGTGGTGTGTGTGTGTGTGTGTGTGTGTGTGTGTGTGTGTGTGTGTGTGTGTGCACAATTTGAACAGCTTCAGGGAAGAAGCCTTTTTTTATGAGGCGTGCGTGTATGGTCCTGTATTGGAGGCCCTTCCCTGACATTGGGTCTTTTGGATGTCTTATGGTAATGTTTATATTTTATGTCTGAGAGGCACTCTTGTCTGCAGATTTTTTATCCCACTACTAAGCAGAAATTTGTTAACCTGAAGATAGCCTATAAGGTCATGGGCTATTGTAATTAATGGGTTTTTAGTGATCTTAGTTCCAAACACCCTGGGAAAAATGTCTTGTGAAAGTGCCAACTGTGTAATATTTTGCAGAAGCACAATTCACCAAACCACAGGGTCAAGTCTTGCCGTTAGTAGAGTGTGCTTTAAAGATTTGTGACTGTGAAAAATGGCTTGATGTAAGTGTATTTACCCACATGTTCTCCCTGTGTCCAGGGAGCCTAAACATGAAATGACTGTAGACTATGTATTAAACGCATGAAGATTGGTCCTCTGTAATTTGGTAGCTTCTATGTTGGAAAATGACTAGTCCTCAGAAGTTGAGGCCAAGAGTTAGTGAGTTCAGTCGTTAGTACCCACTTGAAGGTCACAGGGGATACGTGACTGCAACTGCTTTATTTGCTTATCAGAGCTTTCAGCTATCACTACTCTTAAGTATTTCAACATGTGTAACAAACATAGAACTATACAGCTCATATCCTGTTTTGAACCTGTCAACATGGTACAGTTGAAGTGTCTGAACCCTGGGGACAACTGGGTGAGTCATTTCCATGTGTATCATTTTTGATGTTGAGTCTTGAAGGAAACAGGGCTGAGCATCCAGCAGGAAAGGATTCCTCTGAGCTCAGACATAACAACATCCCGAATATTACACCCATAACGTAAAGGTCGGAGGAATGGGAGTGAGCACGGAAATGATGCCAGAGTGACCTGTTGTCAAGGTCCGTCAGGAGCTTTCTTACCCAGAAAGTGTAAACAGCGCACATCAAAGCAGCGGAAACACTATGTGTCATGACTGACGTACTTTATCTCTGAATAAGCAGCTATAATAGAGTTTGTTGTTCCTGTATGTAGGAACTTGCAACACGGATAAGTCATCTTACATGACTCTTATACTTACCTACATAGTTTTCAGGCCCCCTGGGTGATGGAGACTCAATTATAATTTTAGAGAGGTACGCAGAATGCCTTTGTATATGTACAGTAGCACTTGCTTCTTTTTGTACTGATGAATACTAACGCATATTAATTAGAGCTTATCTTCATTTTCACTTGACCCTGATTATTGTTTTCTTTGTTAATCATGAATCGTTTCTGTAAAAGGACAGGAAAGCACATCTAAGACATCTTCAAATTGATTTTCTTGTATACAATGAAAGCATTTCTCCTATTTCAAAGGTCTCATGACATGGTGCTATTTGGATGCTCATACCTTAGTGGTCCCCTAATACTGTACCTGAAGTCTCTTTCCCAAAAT
>NC_045750.1:13729526-13729675 GCF_008692095.1 Etheostoma spectabile
TGCAGAATTACAGCCACTAGAGCCAGTCCCAAAATGAGCTTTCCTTAGCATGCGCCATTTCTGAGTTTGTAGCTTTTGAGGAGGAAAGAGGGGGGGCAAGGTGGAGGCTGGGGATGTGGCATTGACCAACTGCCACTTTGCTTGTTTGA
>NC_045750.1:13729685-13732092 GCF_008692095.1 Etheostoma spectabile
GTCTCTCTCTCATGGGTGGGCCAAATTCTCTAGGTGAGCAAAGCAGAGAAAGGAGAGGTAACCTTGCCCCTCATGACCTCATAAGGGGCAAGATTCCAGATCGGCCCATCTGAGCTTTCCTTTTCTCAAAAGTAGAGCAGGATACCTAGGACTTGTTTTACACATATCACCATTTCTAGCTTCTGGGGGACCATGGTCAGGCTGGGGGAACTCATATTAATGTTAAAAACCTTGTAAAGTGAAATTGTCATGCCATGGGACCTTTGAAACAACAAAAAAACAATTCCACATTCTAAGGTCTGCGTGCAGTAATACACCAGTGACACTAAAATCCTTACATTGCAAAGGCCCACCAAGAAAAAGAAACCACTGAAACAAGTCGCCTAATACTGGATATAAGTGAAATCAGACACTAGCTCCTTAAGGCTGGTTAGCTCTGAATGTTATAGATCTACGTCACTGAGCATTCTAAACTGAGCAGTGGTCTGTCAGTGGGCTTTTTTGAGGGTGTCCAAGCTAAATAAGCTTATTTCATGTGAATTTGAAAAGTTCCCTTTTAAATTAAACTGTTATAATTCTAACAGTTATGATGATATCACAAAAGAATCACAGAGACAGTAAGACTGTTAAGACTGTTAAGACTGTACCCTTATAAGTTATTCTGTACTCACTAAGATTACAACCAGATAAAACACACTTCAGCGACAGTACATTTTCCAGGTAGAGACATATTTAAGAAATACTTTCATTCATAACCACAACTGCACAACTGCTCTGCAGTTTTACAGACCAGCTCTCTTGTGTTCAACTGCTAACCAATCAAGATGAACGATCCACTTTAGGCTGCTTGTATTTCGAGTTATGCCAGTGGGCATACACCTCCCTGGGAGGAATCTAGATCAACTTGATCGTAATGGCAATAATGACAACATGAACGACCATGATGTTGATGATGCTGGTCCAGCTGCAGAAGTTGACATGGGAATCAACCAGCATGTGGAACAAAATGAAGAGTCTACTGCATGGTGGATCTGGGCGGCAGTCTTGAGAAGAAGATTTTGAGGATGAGGAGAGTAGAAGTAAAGGATTTAGATGATGGGATGAATTGGCAGACAGCGACTGCGACAGCAGCTTTGATAGTGACAGTGATGATTGATGATTTAGTCACAGTTGAGGAAGAGGAGGACCCTCTTCCAGGAGTATCCAGGAAGAGGGAAAGGGATGAGAAAGATGAAAATAAAAGAAGCTCCAAAAAATCCAGAAAGTGACATTATCAAACACAACAGACACACATCTCTTCTCCTCTATGCCATCCACATAAACCCCCCAACATTACATGATCAGCATTACCCCAACATGTTCTTTATCTGTTCTGAACAGCTCATGCATAGGAGGGGTGTACACAGACCCAGGGAATGACTACAATCTCCACCACCGGCCCGCTCTTGGCCGTTACAAGCTGCTGACTTAATCAGCCAGCTGCAATGCAAATCTATTTCACTGTAAGATAATAAAGTTATTCAACTCAATTCAACTTTATAGAGACTGATCACATCTGCTTGTATCCGCACAAAATGTATGAATGATATTCGCTGAAATATTTCAAACTTAATGGCTCTCGGAGTTTCTCACATGCTGTCATCAGGCAGCCGGGGGTTTGCTTTGTCTATCCTCCACAGTAGCTGTTAAAAAGCTGTCTCTCACACTGCTGGACTTATAACATCACTCATCTAAATCATTAGTGTGTCTGCTTTTCAGGATGCACGCTGAGTAAACTCTGTCGGTGCAGGACAACGGGGCCAGAGCCACGATGGCAGCATGTGGGCCCACTAAAATGGAAAAGATGGGGAGTGACTTAAGATCAAAGCCATGTAGCCCTTGCCCTTTGAAAGAGAAATGTCCAAATTCACTTCATGAAAGAACATGGTGTTAGCTTATGTTTTTCCACAACTGTGAAATATATAAAGAGGAAACAGAAACATCTCAAACGATGACCACATTTAAGCTTTCCAAAACTTTGCAGGAATTAGCCATACCCCTTACAGTTTACCTGCATGTCTCATCACAGTCTTGATTACACAAAGTTGTCAGAAAATGAAAACACTGCACTAAATATTATAATTATCCCAATTAAAACATGAATCAAAAACACGTAACGCCTCTTCCAGTTATTCCCACAATACAGGATCACACACGGAACAGATAAGGATGTTCTATCTCTTAAATGGAACAACCACATTGCAATTAGGAAGCACAATAGGAACATCCTCCTCCACATTGAGGTGAAGAGTTACACCACCCCTGGGAGAATCTGCAGCAGTCAAAAACAAGCCAGATAGCGCTGCAGCATACACACACCAGTGCAAGCCATGAGAGAGAGAGAAAGAGAGAGAGAGAGAGAGAGAGA
>NC_045750.1:13732102-13732794 GCF_008692095.1 Etheostoma spectabile
GAGAGAGAGAGAGAGAGAGAGAGAGAGAGAGATACCAATGCGGGCCAGGTGGTAAAAATAGGACATTCACTGCAATTTTACATCACTTGTTTTTAATAAATATTACACATGTGCTAGTATTGTATTCGTTTTTAAACCTCTTGACTTATAAATGCTGATTCTACTTTGATTAAAACATTTTAATACACAACCACAAAGCTCTTATTAAAGTATGGCGTGTACTTAAATGTAAATAGTTTTGGAAGACATTTCTCAATCCTTTTTTGTACATCCTGCACAAGCTTTACTGCCTGTGCCGATGTGGTAATCAGGCGGGGCTTATGGGAAAATGGAAATCTAGCCTTCTCCTTCCCTGGGTTGGCAGCCGTGTGCTGGCCTCCCTCTGTGCTTTTGCTGGTCGCCTGTATCTGCTTAGAACAGGTGCCGGATCCCGTTCAGATGCAGCATTCACAGCACAGGTACGGGTGGGAGGCCCTTGGCTGCTCGTACAGTCCCCCAAGTTTTCCAGGGGTCCCCATCTGTGTCCCTGCGCATCCTCTGCCACATGGCACCTGTCCCTCGACGAGTCTGGTCCATTCTTCGTCCGGCGACGTACACGCCTGCCTGCCACCCCAAACTCTGCCTGTTGTTGAGCCACAATGAGATGAAGAATAGCTGCACCCATAATCCCTTGCTGTGAGATGTGTGTGTGT